>NC_090034.1:55762594-55923979 GCF_037176765.1 Anolis sagrei | reverse complement strand
TGGGGGCGACAAGAGGATGGCACCGGGCAGCAGGAGCAGCGAAGCTTGCTCTCCTTCTCTTCCAGGGTCTTTCCCTCTTCCTCTCCGTATGGAGATCTCCAAATGGAGAGGAGGAAAAGGAAGAGACCAGAGGAGAAGGGCGAGTGCAAGCCTCGCTGCTCCTGTTGCCCACGCTCCTCTCGCCCTTTTAAAGGCTTCCAACCTATAATTGCACACAAAAGATCCAGAAATTTAAGGGACCTTATGATCCATTCTGAATATAATTCTCCTACTACATCCCACAAACTTACCACTAGGGGTCACACAATCACTCAAGACTAAAATATACTCTCATCCAACACTTAACATTAAGATTACCTTGCAACATTTAACATGTTCCACTATAATGTAATTTACCTATTAGAATGCTCCTAAAAGCTATTATATGTTGGAATGACCACTAGACCCCTTAAAACCAGGATAAATGAACATCGTTCACGCATAAGGAATGGGTCCACTGACTCTTCACTATATGTACATTTTAATGAAAAAGCTCATACACACCATAGCTTTAAATTTTGCGCTTTAGAAAAAATATTACCCAGACCTAATGCAGATGTAAAAAAACTCCTTCTGCAAAGAGAATCTTTTTGGATCTTTAAACTACAAACACTGGTTCCACAAGGACTAAATGATAAAATTGAATACACTTGTTTCTTGTGAAATGTAGTTCTACTTAAGAGGTAGCCTAGGTATGACTCATTGCTCGTTATAGAACTCCTACCAGAACAGAGCCTGTACTACTGAAGAGAGTGTAAGTACAGCAGCGTGTTTCTTGACTGTTATTATAGAATGTTTCACTAGAAATGTGATTTTGGGAGTTTCATGTATCTATTGTGTATGTTATTTTTACTCCTTTATTTATTGCATTAAGTATAATGTGATAACAGACTACATCCTGAAGAAGATAATTTTTCGAAACAAGGAGAACATACCGGGAGACCTTGTAGAAATTTTGTTACCTAAGGAAGACTCTGCTGCCTAAGAAGTACTCCTTAAGACTGTGTTGCCAAAAGAAGAATTCTTTTGAGGATAAAGACAGAGACTGTTGAATTCCTTCACTGAAATCCGACTCCAGGAAAGGATGGACTTTATTATCTTTAGTCTACTGTTCATTTCTCTATGTTGACAAGATAATCTATATTTACTTATAATGTACTGATAACATTACTGTTAAATGCTATAAAGTCTAGACAATTTACTCCATTAGAGAACATATAATCCTGATTTATATTACTTTCTTGAGAGTCTTATAAAATACACATACATACATTCTTGTTTCTATGTTACTATAGATATTTGTGCATTGTTTGCTTTTCAAGGCTTCCACCAGCGGCAGGGGCCTCAAAGGGTGCGACAAAAGGATGGCACCGGGCAGCAGGAGTAGCGAAGCTTGTTCTCCTTCTCTTCCAGGGTCTTCCCCTCCTCCTCTTTGTTTGGAGGTCTCCAAATGGAGAGGAGGAAAAGGAAGAGGCCAGAGGAGAAGGGCGAGTGCAAGCCTCGTTGCTCCTGCTGCCCATGCTCCTCTCGCTCTTTTTGAGGTTTCCACCAGTGGCTGTGGCCTCAAAGGGGGAGAGAAGAGCGTGGGACCAGGCAGCAGGAGCAGCGAGGCTTGTCCTTCTTCTCTTCCAGGGTCTTCCCCTCCTCCTCTCTGTTTGGAGGTCTCCAAATGGAGAGGAGGAAAAGGAACAGCCCAGAGGAGAAGGGTGACTGAAAGCCTTGCTGCTCCTGCTGCCCACGCTCTTCTCGCCCTTTTCGAGGCTTCCACCAATGGCAGGGGCCTCAAAGGGGGCGAGAAGAGGGTGGCACTGGTGGAGAGGAGCATTGAGGCTTGTCCTTCTTCTCTTCCAGGGTCTTCCCCTCTTCCTCTCCGTTTGGAGGTCTCCAAATGGAGGGGAGGAAAAGGAAGAGCCCAGAGGAGAAGGGCGAGTGCAAGCCTCACCGCTCCTGTTGCCCACGCTCCTCTCGCCCTTTTCGAAGCTTCCACCAGCGGAAGGTGCCTCGAAGGGGATGAGAAGAGGGTGGCACTAGGCAACAGTAGCAGCGAGGCGTGTCGTTCTTCTCTTCCAGGGTCTTCCCCTCCTCCTCTCCGTATGGAGGTCTCCAAATGGAGAGGAGGAAAAGGAAGACCCAGAGGAGAAGGGCGAGTGCAAGCCTCGCTGCTCCTGCTGCCCACGCTCCTCACGCCCTTATTGAGGCTTCCACCAGCAGCAGGGGCCTCAAAGGGAGCAACAAGAGGATGGCACCGGGCAGCACGAGCAGCGAGGTTTGTCCTCCTTCTCTTCCAGGGTCTAGCCCTCTTCCTCTCCGTTGGGAGGTCCCCAAATGGAGAGGAGGAGGAGGAAGAGGCCAGAGAAAGGTGAAGGCAATCCTCGCTGCTCCACACTCCTCTTGCTGTATTTTGAGGCTTCCACCAGTGGTGGAGGCCTTGAACGGGATGAGAAGATAGTGGTTCTGTTGCCTGGCCGCTATTTTGAGAGGCGGAGGGGGCGGGGCCAGAGGAGGCAATCTCGCGACCCCTCTGAAATGGCCAGGCGACCCCTCGGGGGGTCACAGCCTCCAGGTTGAGAACCGCTGGTCTATAAAAACATTTTAGAAAAACTTTGAAAATTCACAAGAAATCCATGGATATGTCAAAAATTATGAAATTTGGTGAGCTAACAGTGGTCCATGTGTTCTACCACTGTAGCAAGTTTCATGATGATTGGTCAAAAAATGAGGGAGGGAGAATCCCCTGAAATTTCTACAGTGCCAGTGCTGTTTTTTTCCTACTGCGCATGCATGTCTGCCATTAACGAAGTGATTCTGAAGTTTCTGAAAGTTTTGATTTTTTTTAAAAGGAAGTGACTTTAGAATCAAATCACTAGTGCCCCCTATATCAAAAACGAGTTCTGAACCATTTTTTTTTTGGATCAACCAAGCCTACTAACCGCATCTCCCTCTGTTTGCTGTAATTCCAATTCCATCTTTGGTGGAGTTCAGAGTGCTCACTGATTGCAGGTGAAGTATAAATCCCAGTACCTACAGCTTGTCCAGGCCAATTCTCCTCAAAACTCATCAGTATTCAAATTTGGGTATATTGGGTATCCATGCCAAGTTTGGTCCTGATCCATCATTGTTTGTGTTCATAGTGCACTCTGGATGTAGGTGAACTCCTCCTCCTCTAAATCCCTCCAAAGACTTCCAGTATTTTTTGTTGGTCATGGGGACTCTGTGTGCCAAGTTACTTCCAGGTGCATCACTGGTGGAGTTCAGAGTGCCCTTAGATTGCAGGTGAGCTATACATCTCAGTACCTACAACTCCTTTAAGTCATAGTGAATTCTCCCCAAATCTCTCTAGTATGTTCACTTGATGATCAATTCCTCTGTTTGCTGTGTGAAAGAATAGGAAAGGGTTATGGGAGAGGCATTGGGCGGGGTCATGCAAGTTCCACAGGAATGGAGAGAGTCAGAAATACTAGGATGTCTTTGGTGGAGGAAAAACAGAAAATATAGGATGAAATTGTCCTTGTATGAAAGCCTTCACTTGTGTGGTGGGCAGGATGGTGTTTGTGGATGACACTGGCAGGGCTCTTGGACATGTTCATGGCACTCATGGAGCTCACTATAACCTGCAATATCATTGGTGGGAGGGCCATTGGTATCTCCTGAGTAGTGGGAGCTATAGCTGTGTGTGGAGGTAGGAGACTGTCTGTGTAAGTGGACACCCCAGCCACACACACACATATTTTCACTTTTATTATGTGTATAGATAGATTATGAAGGCCATTCAAACTATCCCCAGGATCCTCCAGTGTCAATTAAAAGGGTCACCTGATGCACAGAAACACCTCCAAAAGTGTGATATGGGATGTCCGTCACACCATTGAGTGACAGGATCCCATTCTTGGGATGTTTGTAGGTGCCACCCCCCCCTCAAAAAAACTACTTAATTACTTAACACCTTGCTCCCCCCCGCCAACCTTTTAAGTCAATTCATTCACACCAGAGATGAGTTAATCAGGAGATAGGGAGGGTAAGAGGCAGGACTAGCATTAAGAGTATGAAATATACCATCCTAAACTATTATGGCGAGCTTCTGTTTAATAAATTATTTCCATATTATACACTTGTTTGTGCCCGAGAGCACTACAAAAGGGTTATTTGGGGGTCCAAAGTGTCGGCAGTGATTCCTGGGGTCCAAACACTCTTACGGGAGATGCCTGGGAGCATCTAGATTGTTCCCATCTTGGATGCCATAGGCCCTCACGTCGGATGGAAAATATCCACCGGTTCTCCATATCAAGAGGTCCACATTTTTTCCCATTCTCACTTGAAGGAATGCTGAGTTTTTGACTGCAAATCCCAGTATCTCCCCTCCACCAGATAAATGAACTCAAGAGTAGCTTTGGGAAATGTGTGCTTTGCATTTACTGGTTCCAGAAATGCCAGTAGTATATGAAATTGGAATACAATGCCTATCCTACACTTCCCTATAAGTCTAATTCTGATAAACCTCACAAGAGAGAGATTCTAAAATCTAGCAATTCCTAGAACCTGTGCCTCGGGAAAGAAAGAAAGTCTATACGTAGGACAAGGGAGGCAGAGCAAAGGGGGGAATGGGGTAAAAACTGGTCCTCTCTTGCCAAGGGATTGCCACCCACATTGCATCATGGGTCCAGATTTGCTCCTGAGCCCCCCCAAAATGAGTTATTATTATCACACACGCGCACCCCAAAGAACTATTAGTGTTCTTGTCTGCCCAGGATGTGAAAGCAAAAGCTGGTTTTCTGTGAACCTTGAAACAACATGGTGGACAACCACTTGGACATCTGAGGAGGGCCAATGATCGTTCTGCAAAAGGAAAATGCCACCCAAAAAGGATGTCCACAATCCAGAGGTGATCACTCGCTTTGGCTGTCTTCACTGTCGGAGTAGGTGCCCAAGAGGCTGAGAGATGAAGGACCAGAAGATGCTGTGGTCGCTCCTGTCCTGCACCCTAGGAATGACCAAAAGCAAGATGGAGCCAGATCAACTTGGTTCCCAAAGGGAAATGGCAAAGAATCATTCTTTCTTTCAATGAAGGCTCTACAAACATCGAATCCTAAAGTTGGAAGTTTTGGAAAATGTGAATCTCCAATTTGGGAAATGGGATTCATAACGTTTTGGGAAAGCCACTGGCCATAGGAAAGGCATGATCATTTTTCCTCTTTGGAAAAACGATGTTCACCAGCACTCATGCAAGGCAACTAGGTCTCTCAGCCGTTAAACTGATATACGAGGGTTATCCGGAAAGTAAGGTTACATGGCACCTATCTCTCACGGGGAATTTTCTCGAGGAAAGTTGCTATCACTGCCATGTAGTGGGAAGCCAGTGGAAGCGAATGAGCAGTGCCAGTTGTCAGTAGCTCATCAACTGGCATTGTGGTGAAGGTTAGAGATGAGCGTCGTCATTCCGTTCCCTCCAAGTGCAAAGTTTGCACTATAATACGCTACCTAAATGCTAAGGGCATGAACTCCCCGCTGCGATTCATCACGAAATCGTTTCAGTTTATGGAGAGGACGCAATGTCAAGACAGCATGTGACAAAATGGGTATGGAATATATTGGGAAACCAAGAAGAAACTTTGCAGAGCCATCCAAAACAAAAATCATGGGATGCTGACGGCAGGAGTCTGCCTCCTTCAGAGACAGAGGTACTCCTGGTCAGTCGCAAGGCCGAACAGGGCATAGGGTTACAGCTGCGCCCGTACCTTGGGAAGTCTGACTTGGCCACGGTAGTCCACGCTCTGGTTACATCCCGTATAGACTACTGCAACGCTCTCTACGTGGGGTTGCCTTTGAAGACTGCTCGGAAGCTTCAAATGGTCCAACGCTCGACAGCCAGGTTACTAACAGGAGCGGCACTCAGGGAGCATACAACTCCTCTGTTGCGCTAGCTCCACTGCCTGCCAGTTTGCTACCGGGCACAATTCAAAGTGCTGGCATTAGCCTATAAAGCTCTAAAAGGTTCTGGCCCTACTTACCTCTCCGAACGCATCTCCTCCTATGAACCAACTAGGACATTAAGATCATCTGGGGAGGCCCTGCTCTCGGTCCCACCTGCATCACAGGCGCGCCTGGCGGGAACAAGAGACAGGGCCTTCTCAATGGTGGCCCCTTGGCTGTGGAACGCCCTTCATAGCAGATCGGCCCCATCCCTATTGGCGTTTCGGAGGAAAGTGAAGACCTGGCTGTTCGAACAAGCATTCGATTAAGTAGTGTAATAAATATAGGAACAGGGATTAATGGATGATGAGATTGGATTCTGATTTTACTGATGAGACCCTAATGATTGTTATATTGATGTTTAATTGTTGATGATGCTATTGTTTTAACTGTCCCATAATCGTTTTATGATGTTTTGCATTGAATTTTGCTGTTGTTAACTGCTTTGAGTCGCCTGAGGCAAATAAATAAATTTGAGTCGCCTGAGGCAAATAAATAAATAAATAAATGCGCATCTGCACACCGCTCATGCAACACAAGAGTTGTTGACTTCATTTGGTTGGGATGTTTTAAACCACATCTCCCACAGACCTGATCTTACACCCAGTGACTATTGTCTCTTCACTCAATTGAAGGAAAACCTGGGTGGAAAACACTTTTCCAATGATGACGAGGTGAAAATCAAAGTGACAAACTGGCTGAAAAAGGTGGAGGGAAACTCCTGTGACGAAGACATCAAAATTCATCTTATGGATGACAAAATGTATTGAACTAAATGGCAATTATGTGGAAAATAATGTAATACCTATGCTACAACCCATAAAAGCCTTATTAAAATATATTCATTCTTTGTATTTTTTAAAAAAATCTTGTAACCTTACTTTCCGGATAACCCTCATAGAATCCTGGAGTCGGAAGTTTTGGAAAAGTTCATGCAAAGAAAAAAGGTCTCTTAGCTGTTAAACTGATATACCTAGGCATGTCTTTGAACTGCTAGGGACAAAGACATGCCGATGCACCAAAACACACATATATATTCAGCAAAGTTTCAGAAGTGTTCCTTTAGTTATCCAAAAGAATCTACTCTCCCTTAAAATATATTTTCTTTAAATCATGCTCTCGATAGACTAAATAAACAGTCTTCTTTAAGAGTAACAGAGCTGGTTTACTCACAAAACTTCGTGTATACAGCATATAGGCACTTTGCTTATGAATCCAGTTACAATAGGATTTTGTAAGAGGGTTATCCAGAAAGTAAGGTTACAAGATTTTTTAAAAATACAAAGAATGAATATATTTTAGTAAAACTTACATGGATAGTAGCATAGGTATTACATTATTTTTCCACATAATCACCATTTTGTCATCCGTGGGACGAGTTTTTGATGCTTGTGTCACAGAAGTTTCCTTCTGCCTTTTTCAGCCAGTTTGTCACTTTGATTTTCACCTCATGGTCGTCGGAAAGGTATTTTCCACCCAGGAAAATTTAGTTCAATTTAGTAAACAGATCATAGTCACCTAGTGCAAGATCAGGGCTGTGAAAGGAGTGGCTAAAAACATCCCAACCAAATGAAGTCAACAACTCTTGTGTTGCATGAGCGGTGTGCAGACGCGCATTGTCCCGAAAGAGACAGACTCCCGCCGTCAGCATCCCACAACATTTGTTTTGGACGGCTTTGCGAAGTTTATTCATGGTCTCTCAATATATTCCGTACCCATTTTGTCACATGCTGTCTTGACATTATGTCCTCTCCATAAACTGAAATGATTTCCGGATAAACCTCGTAGTAGTTTCTCTGTGTAAGTAACCCAAGGTTTTATTTTCTGTTACTGAAGCTTTGATGTTCTAAATGACAAAGAGGGCCCTTTTTGCCACTACACATTGCATTCAGCAGCAAATACTTTTTTTTGGTTTCAGGGTTTTGAAAATAGAGGTGCACATGAGATTTGATGGCATATGAGGCTCGAGTCAATATAGGTTATTTGCTCCATGGAGAGGTCCAGCATAGCGATGAAACAATGCACTTGGGGAGCAAGAAACATAAGGGAAAGAACACAGCTCAGAGAAGGCAAGGTCCAACAATTTTCCTTTCATAGATTTAAGTGGCATGTCGAAGCCCAGGCGAGTTAAGAGGGAATAATCCCTCACTTTCTTCCATTACCTGAAGACGCATCCTGGCTTGCGGATCCATTAGTCTTCTTCTTTGGGGCCACCATTCCCGACAATTGGGCTTTGTGGGACAGGTTGCCCACACTCCTCTCCCAGGTTTCTACCTTCTGCCTCTTCAATGGAGGCTCAGGGTTCTGGGAAAGGAAACGCAGAATGAAGTCGCGGGGCACGGTGGTTTTGGATACATAGTGATACCTTGATTTAAGAGTTTAACTCGTTCCATGATCAGGCTCTTAACTCGAATCACTCTTGTAGCAAAGCAAATTTTCGCATTCAAATGCAATGAAATGCTATTAACCCGTTCTGCCCCCCTGAACTCACCCCCCATTTCTCTTACATGTTTTTAAATGAGAAAATTTATATTACAAATAGCAAATAATGTATAAATGCATATATCTTCTAAATACATAATAAAAGTGAAAATACATATGTATGTATGTGGCGTCCACTTACACATAGGAGTCCTGGCCAATAGGTACCTCTGAGGTTCTAATGGAGGTGCAGGATACCAAGAGGGTGCAATGCGCAATGTGTACACTATAGGGCAGCAAAGGACTACACATAGGCGTCATGGGCAGAAGGGGCCTCTGAGGTTCTAATGGAGGGGCAGAATACCAAGAGGGTGCAATGCTCGATGTTATCACTGGAGGGCGGCAAAGGACTACACATAGGCGTCCTGGACAAAAGGGGCCTCTGAGGTTCTCATGGAGGGGCAGAATACCAAGAGGCTGCAATGCTCGATGTCTCCACTGGAGGGCTGCAAAGGATTACACATAGGCGTCCTGGACAAAATGGGCCTCTTAGGTTCTCACTGACCTTGAGGGAGCTGGGGGTGGTAACGGCCGACAGGGAGCTCTGCCGTGGGCTGGTCCATGAGGTCACGAAGAGTCGGAGACGACTGAACGAATGAACAACAAAGGTTCTCACGGAGGGGCAGAATACCAAGAGGGTGCAATGCTCAATGTGACCACTCGAGGGCGGCAAAGGACTGCACATAGAAGTCCTGGGCAGAAGAGGCCTCTAAGGTTCTCATGGAGGAGCAGAATACCAAGAGGGTGCAATGCTCGATGTCTCCACTGGAGGCGGCAAAGGATTACACATAGGTGTCCTGGACAAAAGGGGCCTCTGAGGTTCTAATGGAGAGGCAGAATACCAAGAGGGTGCAATGTTCGACGTCTCCACTGGAGGGCAGTAAAGGATTACACATGGGCATCCTAAATTGGACATGGCTCTCAATAAATGTAAAAATGGCAAAGCAGCTGGCCTGGATGGTCTACGGAGGGAACAAAATTAGGAACTTTGGACCAAAAGCAAGGCGCTGGCTGCTGGAGCTGATGAACAACTGCAGTGCATCCTGTCAGATCCCCAAAATCTGGAGGAAAGCAAGAGTCATCGCCATCTTGAAGCCAAGCAAAGACCGTAATGATCCAAAAAGCTACAGACCAATCTCCCTCTTGTGCCACCTCTACAAAGATCTGGAGAGACTTATTTTGCATAAAATTATGGAAAAAATAGACCCATGTCTGAATCCACAGCAAGCTGGCTTCAGAAAAGGCAAAAGCTGCATATCACAAGTGCTGAACCTGACTCAGCACATAGAAGATGGCTTTGAAAGGCAGCAGATCACAGGAGCTGTCTTCATAGACCTGTCAGCAGCCTATGATACTGTGAACCACCGCCTCCTCCTGAGAAAAATGTATAATATCACAAAGGACTACCATCTCACCTGACTCATAGGAAACCTGCTACAAAACAGGAGCTTTTTTGTTGAGTTCCAGGGCCAGAGAAGCAGATGGCGGAAACAGAAGAACGGCCTGCCTCAGGGGAGCGTGCTTGCTCCCATCCATGTTCAACATTTACACAAATGACCAGCCACTGCCAGAAGGGACAGAGAGCTTCATCTATGCTGATGATCGTGCCATTACTACTCAAGCAAGGAGCTTTGAGGTGGTTGAACAGAAGCTCTCCGAAGCTCTAGGTGCCCTTACCACCTACTACAGGGAAAACCATCTGATCTAAAACACAGACATGTGCTTTTCACCTTAAGAACAGACAAGCATCCCGAGCTCCGAGGATCACCTGGGAAGGAATCCCACTGGAGCATTGCAGCACACCCAAATACCTGGGAGTCACTCTGGACCATGCTCTGGCCTACAAAAAGCACTGCCTGAATATCAAGCAAAAAGTGGGTGCTAGAAACAATATCATACGAAAGCTGACTGGCACAACCTGGGGATCACAACCAGACACAGTGAAGACATCTGCCCTTGCACTATGCTTCTCTACCACTGAGTATGCATGCCCAGTGTAGAACACATCTCACCGCGCTAAAACAGAATACCAAGAGGGGGCAATGCTAGATGTCTCCAGTGCAGGGCGGCAAAGAATTACACGTAGGCCACCTGGACAAAAGGGGCCTCTGAGGTTCTCATGGAGGGGCAGAATACCAGGGGGGTGCAATGCGGCATTGTCTCCAATGGAGGGCGGCAGAGGAGTTACACATAGGCGTCCTGGACAAAAGGGGCCACTTAGTTTCTAATGGAGAAACAGAACACCAATGCTCAATGCCTTAATGAGATATGCTGCATTATCACATGATGTCTGTGCCCTACACCACTGGAGAAATTACACTGTCTAGCTGGTATTGCACCACCTGACATCCGCCGGGAAGTAGCAGCCAATAGTGAAAGGACCAAAACATTGGAATCTCCAGTTCATCCCTTGTTTCGGTATCAGCCAGCACGTCAATGACTTAAATCAAGAAATAGTTTTCTAAGATCTACAGAGACACTTGCTGGAACACCCCAGAATGACCAGGGTGGGAGAAAGGACTTTTGTCTGCTGGAGCTAGATGTGAATGTTTCAACTGACCACCTTGATGAACATTTAATGGCTTGGAAGTGCCATACAGAGAGTAAACAATCAGGCACATCAAATCACTCTCAAAAAAAGATTCCCCCCAGGCATAGATGCAGGCGAAACATCAGGAGAAAATGCCCCCTAGAACATGGCCATATAGCCAGGAAAAACCTACAACAACCCAAACTTTGTGTTTTCTCTGTTTGTTTGTTTGTTTTGTTAAAAATGTAATACAACTGTCTGGTTGCTCCTGAAACGATAAATAAATAAATAGGCGTCCTAGACAAAAGGGGCCTCTGAGGTTCTAATGGAGGGGCAGAATGCCAAGAGGGAGCAATGCTCGATGTCTCCACTGGAGGCGGCAAAGGATTACACATAGGCCACCTGGACAAAAGGTGCCTCTGAGGTTCACATGGAGGGGCAGAACACCAAGAGGGTGCAATGCACTATGTCTCCACTGGAGGCAGCAAAGGATTACACATAGGCGACCTGGACAAAATGGGCACCTGAGATTCTAATGGAGGGGCATAATACCAAGATGGAGCAATGCTCGATGTGTTCACTCGAGGGCGACAAAGGATTACACATAGGTGTCCTGGAAAAAAGGGGCCTCTGAGGTTCTAATGGAGGGGGAGAATACCAATCAGGTGCAATGCTCGATGTCTTCACTGGAGGGCAACAAAAGATAACACATAGGCCACCTGGACAAAATTGGCCTCTGGGGTTCTAACAGAAAGGCAGAATACCAAGAGGGTGTAATGCTCAATGTCTCCACTGGAGGCGGCAAAGGATTACACATAGGCGTCCTGGAAAAAAGGGGCCTCTGAGGTTCTAACGGGGAGGCAGAACACCAAGATGGTGCAATGCTCGATGTCTCCACTGGAGGGTGGCAAAACATTACACAAAGGCCACCTGGACAAAAGGGGTCTCTGAGGTTCTCATGGAGGGACAAAATACCAAGAGGGTGCAATGCTCAGTATCTCCACTGGGGCGGCAAAAGATTACACATAGGCATACTGGGCAAAAGGGGGCTCTGAGTTTCTAATAGAGAAACAGAACACCAATGCTCGATGCCTCCACTGGAGGGCGGGAAAGGACTACACATAGGAGTCCTGGGCAGAAGGGGCCTCTGTGGTTCGAATGGGGGGGGGGCAGAATACTAAGAGGGTGCAATGCTCAATGTCTCCACTGGAGGCAGCAAAGGATTACCCATAGACGACCTGGACAAAAGGGCCTCTGAGGTTCTAATTGGGGGAGGGGGAGAATACTAGGAGGGTGCAATGCTCAATTTTTCCATAGGGAGGCGGCAAAGGATTATACATAGACATTCTGGAAAAAGGGGCCTCTGAGGTTCTAATGGGGAGGCAGAACACCAAGAGGCTGCAATGATAGATGTCTCCAGTGAAGGGTGGCAAAGGATTACACATAGGCGTCCTGGAAAAAAGGTGCCTCTGAGGTTCTCATGGAGGGGCAGAATACCAAGAGGGTGCAATGCTCAATGTCTCCACTGGAGGCGGCAAAGGATTACACATAGGCATCCTGGACAAAAGGGGCCTCTGAAGTTCTCATGGAGGGGCAGAATACTAAGAGGGTGCAATGCATGATGTCTCCACTGGAGGCAGCAAAGGATTACACATAGGCCACGTGGACAAAAGGTGCCTCTGAGGTTCACATGGAGGGACAGAATACCAAGATGGTGCAATGCTCAATGTCTCCACTGGAGGGAGGGGGAAAAGTACACATAGGAGTCCTGGACAGAAGGGACCTCTGAGGTTCTAATGGGGGGGGGGGGGGGCAGAATACTAAGAGGGTGCAATACTCAATGTCTCCACTGGAGGGCAGCAAAGCATTACACATAGGCGTCCTGGACAAAAGGGGCCTCTAAGGTTCTCATTGCTCTTGGGAGGAGAGCAATGAGTCCAGTCTCGATAAAATCGTAAAGAATAGAGACATCACACTGGCAACAAAGATCCGCATAGTCAAAGCCATGGTATTCCCTGTAGTCACCTACGGATGTGAGAGCTGGACCTTAGGGAAGGCTGAGCAAAGGAAGATAGATGCTTTTGAGCTGTGGTGCTGGAGGAAAGTGCTGAGAGTGCCTTGGACTGCGAGAAGATCCAACCAGTCCATCCTCCAGGAAATAAAGCCCGACTGCTCATTGGAGGGAAGGATATTGGAGACAAAGTTGAAGTACTTTGGCCACATCATGAGGAGACAGCAAAGCCTGGAGAAGACAATTATTCTGGGGAAGGTGGAAGGTAAAAGGAAGAGGGGCCGACCAAGGGCAAGATGGAAGGATGGCATCCTTGAAGTGACTGGACTGATCTTGAAGGAGCTGGGGGAGGTGACAGCCGACAGGGAGCTCTGGCGTGGGCTGGTCCATGACGTCACGAAGAGTTGGAGACGACTGAACGAATGAACAACAAAGGTTCTCATGGAGGGGCAGAATACCAAGAGGCTGCAATGCTCGATGTCTCCACTGGAGGCAGCAAAGGATTACACATAGGCGTCCTGGATAAAAGGGGCCTATGAGTTTCTAATGGAGAAAAAGAACACCAATGCTCAATGTCTCCACTGGACGGCGGGAAAGGACTACACATAGGAGTCCTGGGCAGAAGGAGCCTCTGAGGTTCTAATGGGGGGGGGGGGCAGAATACTAGGAGGGTGCTATGCTCAATGTCTCCACTGGAGGCAGCAAAGGATTACACATAGGCATCCTGGACAAAAGGGCCTCTGAGGTTCTCAAGAAGGGGCAGAACAGCAAGAGGGTGCAATGCTCAATGTCTCCACTGGAGGCGGCAAAGGATCACACATAGGCGTCCTGGACAAAAGAGGCCTATGGGTTTCTAATGGAGAAAAAGAACACCAATGCTCAATGTCTCCACTGGACGGCGGGAAAGGACTACACATAGGAGTCCTGGGCAGAAGGGGCCTCTGTGGTTCTTTTTTTTTTTAATTTTTTTATTGCATTTTTTTGTAGTTACAAGGAAAGTGGGGGAATAATTGTGAAGGAGATAGTAAAGTAAGAAGTAATAGTAAATATAGAGTGTTGTGTAGAAAAAAGGTCTACACACAAACAAAACAACAACAACAGCGAAAAACAAAAAAAAAACAAAAAAACAAACAAAAACAAACACAAAAAAAGGGGGGGGGGTTAAAAACAAAAATTGGTGGACTTCCATCTGTTCTTTGAAGATCTATATCTATATTGGAAAGAATAAAAAAATGGAAAAGGAAATAATATCCAAATCCTTAGTCTGTGGATGAATTGTGACAAAAAAAAAGAGAAAAACTTTCATTTCAAATAGTTCAATATGCTTTCCTGTGGTACAGTTATTTTTGTTCTATATTGGTAGTTCTCAGGGGACGACCTCTATATTTTGATGATTTAAATAGCTCCTCTGTGGTTCTAATGGGGCGCGGGGCAGAATCCTAAGATTAGGAAATCTCCAATACCAAGTCCCAGACGCACTTTACTAGTATTGAGATTACTGCACGCCGCACACTGCACTTGCCATATATGCCTTATATACCACCTGTCACATCAGCACTTTTAATCGTATACCCCATTACTATGGCCGGCCCAGTTTTATTGTGTCTTTGTGTATTGTTTATTGCCTGTTGTTTATATTGTTTTATTTGTTTTAATTTGCTTTAGGTTTTATATTGTATATTGTGTGTTGAGGCCTTGGCCTTTGTAAGCCGCATCGAGTCCCTCGGGAGATGCTAGCGGGGTACAAATAAATTTTAATAATAATAATTAATAATAATAATAATAATAAGAGGATGCAATGCTCAATGTCTCCACTGGAAGCGGCAAAGGATTACACAGAGGCATCCTGGACAAAAGTGGCCTCTGAGGTTCACATGGAGGGGCAGAATACTAAGAGGGTGCAATGCTCAATGTCTCCACTGGAGGACGGGAAAAAACTACACATAGGAGTCCTGGGCAAAAGGGGCCTCTGAGGTTCTAATGGGGGGGGGGGGCAGAATACTAGGAGGGTGCTATGCTCAATGTCTCCACTGGAGGCAGCAAAGGATTACACATAGGCATCCTGGACAAAAGGGCCTCTGAGGTTCTCAAGAAGGGGCAGAACACCAAGAGGGTGTAATGCTCAATGTCTCCACTGGAGGCGGCAAAGGATCACACATAGGCGTCCTGGACAAAAGAGGCCTATGAGTTTCTAATGGAGAAAAAGAACACCAATGCTCAATGTCTCCACTGGACGGCGGGAAAGGACTACACATAGGAGTCCTGGGCAGAAGGGGCCTCTGTGGTTCTAATGGGGCGCGGGGCAGAATTCTAAGAGGGTGCAATGCTCAATGTCTCCACTGGAGGCAGCAAAGGATTACACATAGGCCACCTGGACAAAAGGGCCTCTGAGGTTCACATGGAGGGGTGGAATACCAAGAGGGTGTTATGCTCGATGTCTCCACTGGAGGCGGCAAAGGATTACACAGAGGCGTCCTCGACAAAAGTGGCCTCTAAGGTTCTCATGGAGAGGGAGAATACTAAGAGGGTGCAATGCTCGATGTCTCCACTGGAGGGCGGGAAAAAACTACACATAGGACTCCTGGGCAGAAGGGGCCTCTGAGGTTCTAATGTGTGGGGGGGGGGGCAGAATACCAAGAGGGTGCAATACTCAATGTCTCCACTGGGACCCATATATTAAAACCTCATTTTTTTTGGCCGGCCAGAACCCTAAAATAACACACAAAACAGCCCTTTTTCTATTCAAAGCAACACAGCTGAGAATTGCACATTTAGAATCAATTGGGGTAAACTGTGGAGGTGACACAGACATTTGACCTGAACCAGATCTTGTTAACAGCTTGTTTATTTTAACTTCTTTTATACCGAGGGTTGTATGTTGTATGTATGACTATGTATGACTATGTGTTAATTGTGTTATGTGTTAAATGTTTTGATACGGCCAATAGGCCAATCAATAAAAGGTATCTATCTATCAATGTCTCCACTGGAGGCGGCAAAGGATTACACATAGGCCACCTGGACAAAAGGGCCTCTGAGGTTCTCATGGAGGGGCAGAATACCAAGAGGGTGCAATGCCTAATGTCTCCACGGGAGGCGGCAAAGGATTACACATAGGCCACCTAGACAAAAGGGTCTCTATGGTTTTCATGGAGGGGCAGAATACTAAGAGGGTGCAATGCATGATGTCTCCACTGGAGGCAGCAAGGATTACACATAGGCATCCTGGACAAAAGGGCCTCTAAGGTTCTAATGGTGAGGCGGAATACCAAGAGGGTGCAATGCTCTATTTCTCCACTGGAGGCAGCAAAGGATTACACATAGGCCACCTGGACTAAAGGGCCTCTGAGGTTCACATGGAGAATACCAAGACCGTGCAATGCTCAATGTCTCCACTGGAGGGCGGGGAAAAGTACACATAGAAGTCCTGGGCAGAAGGGGCTTCTGATGTTCGAATCGGGGGGGGGGGGGAGCAGAATAGTAAGAGGGTGCAATGCTCAATGTCTGTACTGCAGGGCAGCAAAGGATTACAAATAGGCGTCCTGGACAAAAGGGGCCTCTGAGGTTCTCATGGAGGGACAGAATACCAAGAGGGTGCAATGCTCAATGTCTCCACTGGAGGTGGCAAAGGATTACCCATAGACAACCTGGACAAAAGGGGCCTCTGAGGTTCTCATGGAGGGGCAGAATACCAACAGGGTGCAATGCCTAATGTCTCCCCGGGAGGCGGCAAAGGATTACACATAGGTCGCCTAGACAAAAGGGTCTCTATGGTTCTCATGGAGGGGCAGAATACTATGGGTGCAATGCACGATGTCTCCACTGGAGGCAGCAAAGGATTACACATAGGCCACCTGGACAAAAGGTGCCTCTGAGGTTCACATGGAGGGGCAGAATACTAAGAGGGTGGAATGCTCAATGTCTCCACTGGAGGCAGCAAAGGATTACACATAGGCGTCCTCGGCAAAAGGGGCCTCTGAGGTTCCAATGGAGGGGCAGAATACCAAGAGGGTGCAATGCTCAATGTCTCCACTGGAGGCAGCAAAGGATTACACATAGGCGTCCTCGGCAAAAGGGGCCTCTGAGGTTTTAATGGGCGGGGGGGGGGGCAGAATACTAAGAGGGTGCAATGCTCAATGTCTCCACTGGAGGGCAGGAAAGGGCTACACATAGGAGTCCTGGGCAGAAGGGGATTCTGATGTTCGAAGGGGGGGGGGGCAGAATACTAATAGGGTGCAATGCTCAATGTCTGCACTGCAGGGCGGCAAAGGATTACACGGAGGCGTCCTGGACAAGGGGCCTGTGATGTTCTAATGGAGGGGCAGAATACCAAGAGGCTGCCATGCTCGATGTCTCCACTGGAGGCAGCAAAGGATTACACATAGGCGTCCTCGGCAAAAGGGGCCTCTGAGGTTCCAATGGAGGGGCAGAATACCAAGAGGGTGCAATGCTCAATGTCTCCACTGGTGGCAGCAAAGGATTACACATAGACCACCTGGACAAAAGGGCCTCTGAGGTTCACATGGAGGGGCAGAATACCAAGACGGTGCAATGCTCAATGTCTCCACTGGAGGGCGGGGAAAAGTACACATAGGAGTCCTGGACAGAAGGGGCCTCTGAGGTTTTAATGGGCGGGGGGGGGGGGGGGGACAGAATACTAAGAGGGTGCAATACTCAATGTCTCCACTGGAGGGCAGGAAAGGGCTACACATAGGAGTCCTGGGCAGAAGGGGATTCTGATGTTCGAATGGGGGGGGGGGGGGCAGAATACTAAGAGGATGCAATGCTCAATGTCTGCACTGCAGGGCGGAAAAGGATTACACGGAGGCGTCCTGGACAAGGGGCCTGTGATGTTCTAATGGAGGGGCAGAATACCAAGAGGCTGCCATGCTCGATGTCTCCACTGGAGGCAGCAAAGGATTACACATAGGCGTCCTCGGCAAAAGGGGCCTCTGAGGTTCCAATGGAGGGGCGGATTGCCAAGAGGGTGTAATGCTCAATGTCTCCACTGGAGGCAGCAAAGGATTACACATAGGTGTCCTCGGCAAAAGGGGCCTCTGAGGTTCCAATGGAGGGGCGGATTGCCAAGAGGGTGTAATGCTCAATGTCTCCACTGGAGGCAGCAAAGGATCACACATAGGCGACCTGGACAAAAGAGGCCTATGAGTTTCTAATGGAGAAAAAGAACACCAATGCTCAATCCCTCCACTCCACGGCGGGAAAGGACTACACATAGGAGTCCTGGGCAGAAGGGGCCTCTGTGGTTCTAATGGGGGGGGGGGGGCGGAATACTAGGAGGGTGCTATGCTCAATGTCTCCACTGGAGGCGGCAAAGGATTACCCATAGACAACCTGGACAAAAGGGGCCTCTGAGGTTCTCATGGAGGGGCAGAATACCAACAGGGTGCAATGCCTAATGTCTCCCTGGGAGGCGGCAAAGTATTACACATAGGCCGCCTAGACAAAAGGGTCTCTATGGTTCTCATGGAGGGGCAGAATACCAAGAGGGTGCAATGCTCAATGTCTCCACTGGTGGCAGCAAAGGATTACACATAGACCACCTGGACAAAAGGGCCTCTGAGGTTCACATGGAGGGGCAGAATACCAAGACGGTGCAATGCTCAATGTCTCCACTGGAGGGCGGGGAAAAGTACACATAGGAGTCCTGGACAGAAGGGGCCTCTGAGGTTTTAATGGGCGGGGGGGGGGGGCAGAATACTAAGAGGGTGCAATACTCAATGTCTCCACTGGAGGGCAGGAAAGGGCTACACATAGGAGTCCTGGGCAGAAGGGGATTCTGATGTTCGAATGGGGGGGGGGGGGCAGAATACTAAGAGGATGCAATGCTCAATGTCTGCACTGCAGGGCGGAAAAGGATTACACGGAGGCGTCCTGGACAAGGGGCCTGTGATGTTCTAATGGAGGGGCAGAATACCAAGAGGCTGCCATGCTCGATGTCTCCACTGGAGGCAGCAAAGGATTACACATAGGCGTCCTCGGCAAAAGGGGCCTCTGAGGTTCCAATGGAGGGGCGGATTGCCAAGAGGGTGTAATGCTCAATGTCTCCACTGGAGGCAGCAAAGGATTACACATAGGCGTCCTCGGCAAAAGGGGCCTCTGAGGTTCCAATGGAGGGGCGGATTGCCAAGAGGGTGTAATGCTCAATGTCTCCACTGGAGGCAGCAAAGGATTACACATAGGCGTCCTCGGCAAAAGGGGCCTCTGAGGTTCCAATGGAGGGGCGGATTGCCAAGAGGGTGTAATGCTCAATGTCTCCACTGGAGGCGGCAAAGGATCACACATAGGCGACCTGGACAAAAGAGGCCTATGAGTTTCTAATGGAGAAAAAGAACACCAATGCTCAATCCCTCCACTCCACGGCGGGAAAGGACTACACATAGGAGTCCTGGGCAGAAGGGGCCTCTGTGGTTCTAATGGGGGGGGGCGGAATACTAGGAGGGTGCTATGCTCAATGTCTCCACTGGAGGCGGCAAAGGATTACCCATAGACAACCTGGACAAAAGGGGCCTCTGAGGTTCTCATGGAGGGGCAGAATACCAACAGGGTGCAATGCCTAATGTCTCCCCGGGAGGCGGCAAAGTATTACACATAGGCCGCCTAGACAAAAGGGTCTCTATGGTTCTCATGGAGGGGAAGAATACTATGGGTGCAATGCACGATGTCTCCACTGGAGGCAGCAAAGGATTACACATAGGCCACCTGGACAAAAGGGCCTCTGAGGTTCACATGGAGGGGCAGAATACCAAGACGGTGCAATGCTCAATGTCTCCACTGGAGGGCGGGGAAAAGTACACATAGGAGTCCTGGGCAGAAGGGGCCTCTGAGGTTCCAATGGGCGAGGGGGGGGGGGGGGGCAGAATACTAAGAGGGTGCAATGCTCAATGTCTCCACTGGAGGGCGGGAAAGGACTACACATAGGAGTCCTGGGCAGAAGGGGCCTCTGTGGTTCTAATGGGGCGCGGGGCAGAATTCTAAGAGGATGCAATGCTCAATGTCTCCAGTGGAGGCAGCAAAGGATTACACATAGGCGTCCTCGGGAAAAGGGGCCTCTGAGGTTCTAATGGAGGGGCGGATTGCCAAGAGGGTGCAATGCTCTATGTCTCCACTGCAGGGCAGCAAAGGATTACACATAGACATCCTGGACAAAAGTGGCCTATTAGGTTCTAATGGAGGGGCAGAATACCAAGAGGGTGCAATGCTCTATGTCTCCACTGCAGGGCAGCAAAGGATTAGACATAGGCGTCCTGGAAAAAAGGGCCTCTGGAGTTCTAACAGAAAGGCAGAATACTAAGAGGGTGTAATGCTCGATGTCTCCACTAGAGGCGGCAAAGGATTACACATAGGCGTCCTGGGCAGAAGGGGTCTCTGAGGTTCTCATGGAGGGGCAGAATACCAAGAGGGTGCAATGCCTAATGTCTCCACTGGAGGGCGGCAAAGGATCACACATAGACGACCTGGACAAAATGGGCCTCTGAGTTTCTAATGGAGAAATGAACACCAATGCTCAATGCCTCCACTGGAGGGCGGGAAGGGACTACACATAGGAGTCCTGGGCTGAAGCGGCCTCTGAGGTTCGAATGGGGGGGGGGGGCAGAATACCAAGAGGGTGCAATGCTTTATGTCTCCACTGGAGGCAGCAAAGGATTAGACATAGGCGTCCTGGACAAAAGGGGCCTCTGAAGATCTCATGGAGGGGCAGAACACCAAGGGGGTGCAATGCTCGATGTCTCCACTGGAGTGCGGCAAAGGATTACACATAGGCCAGCTGGACAAAAGGGGCCTCTGAGTTTCTAATGGAGAAAAAGAACACCAATGCTCGATGCCTCCACTGGAGCGCGGGAAAGGGCTACACATAGGCCACCTGGACTAAAGGGCCTCTGAGGTTCTCAAGAAGGGGCAGAATACCAAGACGGTGCAATGCCTAATGTCTCCACTGGAGGGCGGCAAAGGATTCCACATAGACGACCTTGACAAAATGGGCCTCTGAGGTTCTCAAGAAGGGGCAGAATACTAAGAGGGTGCAATGCTCAATGTCTCCACTGGTGGCAGCAAAGGATTACACAAAGGCCACCTGGACAAAAGGGCCTCAGAGGTTCTCATGGAGGGACAGAATACCAAGAGGGTGCAATGCTCTATGTCTCCACTGAAGGCGGAAAAAGGATCACACATAGGCGTCCTGGAAAAAAGAGGCCTATGAGTTTCTAATGGAGAAAAAGAACACCAATGCTCAATGCCTCCACTGCACGGCGGGAAAGGATTACACATAGGAGTCCTGGGCAGAAAGGGCCTTGGTGGTTCTAATGGTGCGCGGGGCAGAATCCTAAGAGGATGCAAAAAAGGGCCTCTAAGGTTCTCATGGAGGGGCAGAATACCAAGAGGGTGCAATGCTCGATGTCTCCAATGGAGGCAGCAAAGGATTACACATAGACCACCTGGACAAAAGGTGCCTCTGAGGTTCACATGGAGGGGCAGAATACCAAGAGGGTGCAATGCTCTATGTCTCCACTGGAGGCAGCAAAGGATTACACATAGACCACCTGGACAAAAGGTGCCTCTGAGGTTCATATGGAGGGGTGGAATACCAAGAGGGTGCAATGCTCTATGTCTCCACTGGAGGCAGCAAAAGATTAGACATAGGCGACCCAGGCAAAAGGGCCTCTGATGTTCACATGGAGGGGCAGAATACCAAGACGGTGCAATGCCTAATATCTCCACTAGAGGGCGGCAAAGGATTACACATAGGCGACCTGGGCAAAAGGGGCCTCTGCGTTTCTAATGGAGAAATGAACACCAATGCTCAATGCCTCCACTGCATGGCGGGAAAGGACTACACATAGGAGTCCTGGGCAGAAAGGGCCTCGGTGGTTCTAATGGTGCGCGGGGCAGAATATTAAGAGGATGCAATGCTCAATGTCTCCACTGGAGGCAGCAAAGGATTGCACATAAGCCAAAAGGGCCTCTGAGGTTCTCGTGGAGGGGCAGAATATCAGGAGGGTGTTATGCTCGATGTCTCCACTGGAGGCGGCAAAGGATCACACATAGGCAACCTGGGCAAAAGGGGCCTCTGAGTTTCTAATGGAGAAATGAACACCAATGCTCAATGGCTCCACTGGACAGCGGGAAAGGACTACACATAGGAGTTCTGGGCAGAAGGGGCCTCTGAGGTTCGAATGGGGGTAGGGGGGTGGGGCAGAATACTAAGAGGGTGCAATGCTCAATTTCTCCATTGGAGGCGGCAAAGGATTACATATAGGCAACCTGGGCAAAAGGGGCCTCTGAAGTTCTCTTGGAGGGGCAGAATACCAGGAGGGTGCAATGCTCGATGTCTCCACTGCAGGGAAGCAAAGGATTACACATAGGCGTCCTGGAAAAAAGGGGCCTCTGAGGTTCTAATGGAGAAAAAGTACACCAATGATCAATGCCTCCACTGGAGGGCGGGAAGGGACTACACATAGGCGTCCTGGGCAGAAGGGGCCTCTGAGGTTCTAATGGGGCGCGGGGTAGAATACTAAGAGGGTGCAATGCTCAATGTCTCCACTGGAGGCAGCAAAGGATTACACATAGACCACCTGGACAAAAGGTGCCTCTGAGGTTCTCATGGAGGGGCAGAATACCAAGAGGGTGCAATGCTCTATGTCTCCACTGGAGGCAGCAAAAGATTACACATAGACCACCTGGACAAAAGGTGCCTCTGAGGTTCACATGGAGGGGTGGAATACCAAGAGGGTGCAATGCTCTATGTCTCCACTGGAGGCAGCAAAAGATTACACATAGGCGACCTGGGCAAAAGGGGCCTCTGATGTTCACATGGAGGGGCAGAATACCAAGACGGTGCAATGCCTAATTTCTCCACTAGAGGGCGGCAAAGGATTACACATAGGCCAGCTGGACAAAAGGTGCCTCTGAGGTTCTCATGGAGGGACAGAATACCAAGAGGGTGCAATGCTCTATGTCTCCACTGGAGGCAGCAAAGAATTACACATGGGCCACCTGGACTAAAGGGCCTCTGAGGTTCTCATGGAGGGACAGAATACCAAGAGGGTGCAATGCTTGATGTCTCCACTGGAAGCAGCAAAAGATTACAAATAGGCCAGCTGGACAAAAGGGACCTTTGAGGTTCTCATGGAGGGGCAGAATACCAAGACGGTGCAATGCCTAATGTCTCCACTGGAGGGCGGCAAAGGATTACACATAGGCCAGCTAGACAAAGGGGGCCTCTGAGGTTCTCAAGAAGGGGCAGAACACCAAGAGGGTGCAATGCTCAATGTCTCCACTGGAGGGCGGCAAAGGATTACACATAGGCGACCTGGACAAAACGGGCCTCTGAGGTTCTCATGGAAAGGCAGAAAACCAACAGGGTGCAACGCTCAATGTCTCCACTGGAGGGCGGCAAAGGATTACACTTAGGAGTCCTGGACAAAAGGGGCCTCTGAGGTTCTAATGCAGTGGTTCTGAACCTTTCTAAAACCGTGACCCCTAAACACTGTTCCTCATAAAAGAAGCAAAATTACGGTTCTAATGTAGCAATTAAAATAATTTTATGGTTGGGGGTAACCATAAAATTATTTTAATTCCTACATTAGAACCGTAATTTTGCTTCTTTTATTAATCTAATGTAAATACCTGATATCCAGGATGTATTTTTATTGTTATAAATTGAACCTAATTAAAGCATAGTGATTAATTAGAAAAACAATATGTTTGGGGGAGTATGGACAATGGATAATGGGATCTGCAGTACCTTCAACCGATTCAGCTCTGACTTCCACAGACCACTTAGACCCCCACAAATTACAGAACTGGACCAAACTTGGCACATGACCAACAGAAAATACTGGAGGGGTTTGGAAGGAATTGGCAGTGATTTAGGGGAGATGTGGTTCACCTACATCCGGAGAGAACTGAGAACCTAAACAACTATGGATCTGGAGCAAACCTGGCACGAATACTCAATATGCCTAAATTTGAACACTGGTGGAGTTTAAGGAAAATAGATCCTTACATTTGGGAGTTGCAGTTATAGTTATAGTTCATCTGCCATCAAAGAGTATTCTGAACACCAACAACAATGGAATTGAACCAAATTTGGGATATATATCTCAACAACAATTCTTTATTGATTAGTCAATTTTGACCATATCAAAACATGCAAAACATACAAAACATACACACTTGCCCATACATACAGTAAAACCATATATAAATCCAAGGCATCCCGGCCTACTGGCCTGTCAACCCATTCCTAAATGATTGTGCAACTACAAGATAAACAATTAAAAGATTAAAAATTGATTAATACCTTAAAGTAGGGTTTGGACAGGGGCGCGGGTAGGTAAAACTAGTGGCATGTCCATATTAAGTTTTTAAGTTTGAATTTTGTTGATGGCAGCAAGGTCACCTCTCTCTGCTTCCATCTTCTCGCGATGGCCAGTGCTTTTTGCGTAAAAAAGGTCAATTTTAAAATAGAGTTTTTATCTGCACCCTGTAGGAGGATGTGCAATTTCTCCTTATTCTCTAAATATGTATGATTCTCCAGCAGAGGCTCTAGGTAGTAAGACCAGATCCTGTTGTAGTAGGGATATTTTATATAACTCCCATGACCGACAGAAAATACTGGAGAGGTTTGGGAGAAACTGACAATCTGGAGAGCGCTGTGAAATATCTGATAGGTTGGTTGTGGTGGATTCTTTGGCAGCAACAGCATGGCCTGTCCCCATCCTTCTCCTGTTTGGAAGCACCATGGGAACAGATCGAAGAGGAGGAGGAAGAAGAGCACAGAGTAAAAGGGCAGGCCACACTGCTGCTGCCCTGTGCTCCTCTTGTCACTCTTTGAGGCTTCGGAGGACTCAAAGAGCGGCGAGAAAAGCACGATGTGGGACACAGAAGCGAGGCCTGCCCTCCTTCTCCTTCAGGGTCTTCCTCCTCCTCCTCCTCCTCCTCCTCCTCCTCCTCCTCTCCATTTGGAGATCTCCAAACGGAGAGGAGGAGGAAGACCCCAGAGAAGGGCAAGGGCAAGCCTCGCTGCTACCCCACACTCCTCTCGCCGCTTTGGGAGGCTTCCAGCAGCAACGAAGGCCTCAAAGGGCAGCGAGAAGAGGGTGCACGGGGGGCTGCACCAGCGAAGCTTGCCCTCTTCCTTCTCCTCCAGATTCTTTCTTCTCCTCCTCCTCCTCCTCTCCGTTTGGAGATCCCCAAATGGAGAGGAGGAGGAGAAGACCCCGGAGGAGAAGGGCGAAGGGAAGCCTCACTGCTACCCAACGCTCCTCTCGCCGCTTTTCGAGGCTTGCAGCAGCAGCAGAGGCCTCAAAGGGCAGAGAGAAGAGGGTGCACGGGGGGCAGCACCAGCAAGGCTTGCCCTCCTTCTCCTCCAGATTCTTTCTTCTCCTCCTCCTCCTCTCCATTTGGATATCCTCAAACAGAGAGGAGGAGGAGGAAGACCCCAGAGGAAAAGGGCAAGGGAAAGGCTCGCTGCTACCCTACACTCCTCTCGCAGCATTTTGAGGCTTCCAGCAGCAGCGGAGGCCTCGAAGGGCAGCAAGAAGAGGGTGCACAGGGGGCAGCACCAACGAGGCCTGCCCTCTTCCTTCTCCTCCAGGGTATTCCTCCCCCTCCTCTCCATTTGGAGATCCCCAAACGGAGAGGAGGAGGAGGAGGAGGAGGAGGAAGACCCCAGAGGAGAAGGTCGAAGGCAAGCCTTGCTGCTACCCCATGCTCCTCTCGCCGCTTTTCAAGGCTTCCAGCAGCAGCGGAAGCCTCGAAGGGCAGCAAGAAGAGGGTGCACGGGGGACAGCACCACCGGGATTGTGGCGCAGCTGGCTGAGTGTCAGCTGCATTAAGATCACTCTGACCAAAAGGTCATGAGTTCGAAGCCAGCCCGGGTTGGATTGGGTTTCCAACCAATTGTGTAGCCTGTTGCAACCCGAAAGACAGTTGCATCTGTCAAGTAGGAAAATTAGGTACCACCTTAAAATGTGGGGAGGCTAAATTAACTAATTTATGAGGCCATAAAAAAGACTCCAGCAAAGCACTCCAGCAAAAAGCATGCGGGGAATGCGGAAGTACTTCATCAGTGTCGCAGATGGACGATGAAAGCGACAGCTCCCCTGGCGGCCAGAAAAAGTTAATAGCCTCTGTGTATGTCTGTATATGTTGTATGTTAAAATTGACATTGAATGTTTGCCATATATGTGTACACTGTAATCCGCCCTGAGTCCCCTGTGGGGTGAGAAGGGCGGAATATAAAAGCTGTAAATAAATAAATTGCCCTCCTACTTCTCCTCCAGGGTCCTCCTCCTCCTCCTCCTCCTCCTCTCCATTTGGAGATCCCCAAACAGAGAGGAGGAAGAGGAAGACCCCAGAGGAGAAGGGCAAGGGAAATGGAAAGGCAAATACCAAGAGGGTGCAATGCTCAATGTGTCCACTGGAGGGGGGCAAAGGACACCTCACACTAGCAGCCTTTAAGAAAGATCTAAAAAATTGGCTTTTCCAATGTGCCTTTGGAGAGTGACCATGTATTCCATTCCTGTTGTTTTTCATCCACACTGTTTTCCTCATACTGCACTTCCCCCCACCTTATTGAAAGTCTAACTCCACTCTTCCCCCACAAATATACCTTTTTCATTGCTCTCTCATCCAGAGATTTATCATTTTATGTTGTGCCATTTGGCCCGCCAACTGTGTTTGATTTTCCATTATGTTATTTTGCACTGTTTATTTTACTTGAATGGCTTATTTATTTTATTGTGATGTTATTTTTGTTGTTTAAATTTTATTTTACTGTAATGTATTTCTCATGTAAGCCACTCCAAGTCCCCTTTAGGGAGATGGTGATGGGGTATAAATAAAGATGATGATGATGATGATGATGATGATGATTATTATTATTATTATTATTATTATTACACATAATGGCAGGAGACACCAAAGGCCCTCCCTCCAATGACATTGCGGGTTAGAGCAAGCACCATGAACATGTCCAAGAGCTCTACCAAAGTCCCCCACAAACGGCATACTGTCCACCACTCAAAAGAAGGCTTTCATACGGGAACAATTCCATCCTAGATTTTATGTGTTCCCTCCACCACAGACATCCCAGTGTCCTGGAATGTATAATTAACCTGCAATCAAAGAGCACTCTGAACTTCACCAATGAGGGACCTGGAGCTAACGGCATACAGAAGCCCCATGACCAATAAAAATACTTAGAGGTCTTTGGAGGAATTCATAGGAGTTGCAGTTCACCAATATCCAGAGCACACAATGAACCCAAACAATGATGGATCTGGACCAAACTTGGTATGCATACCCAATATGCCCAAATTTGAATACTGGTTGGTTTTGAGGGGAATTGCCCTCGACATTTTGGAGTTGTAGGTATTGGGAATTATAGTTCACCTGCAATCAATGAGTAATCTGAACTCCACCAAAGATGGAACTGGACCAAACTTGGCACACAAAGCCTCCATAACCAGTAAAAAAAACTACTGGAAGACTCTGGGGAAAATTCAGCCTGATTTGGGGGAGTTGTAGTTCACATACATCCAGAGAGCACCATGAACCCAAATACCGATGGATCTCGAACAAACTTAGCACACATTCCTGATATGCTGAAATTTGATTACTGGAGGGATTTGGGGGGAAGTGACCTTCCCTTCTGGGAGTTGTAGTTCACCCACAACCAGGGAAACTGTGACCTCCACCAATGATGTACTTGGACCAAACTTGGCACACAGAACCCCTACCGGAGTTAGTCACCATAGTGGAAGCTGTAGTCTACCCTACAGCCAGAGAGCACATTGAACCCCACCAATGACACATCTAAAGCAAATTTCCCCAACATAACAAACTTTAAGTACTGATGGAGTTTTTTGGGGTGAACCTGGCATGATGTGAGTTGTAGTTCACCCACAACCTTATGCATTTTGTTCAATTAAAAAATTATTTTTTCAAATAAGTCGGGCAACGCTGGTTGTCCAAGTTAGTAGAACAATAAAAAAAGAAATATGAACTTTAAAATGGTAGAAGCATTCTATTCTTCTTCTTACTATCCTCATTCCAGCTTCCCCCCCCCCCTCTTGCTCTCTCTCTCAATCTCTCTCTCTCTCTTCATGAAGCCAAACAGGCCAGGAATTAAAACCACACACAATCAACTAACCCAAAATTCCTCCAAGCAGACAAGAATAAACCAGACAGCAATCTCCCAAAACAGACAAGCACATGAGGCCCAAGGCCACTCCTTTGAATTTCTCGTTTAATTCTATTTTAATGTCTGCATGTTTGTAGGTTGGAAACTGTATTGTGTGTGTTTCATTGCAAGCTGCTTTGAGTCTCCCCTTGGTACTATGCGCCTTCATTGACCTTGCAAAGTCATTTGACACAGTGAATCGCAGTGCTCTCTGGACAATCATCCAAAAAATCGGATACCCTAACAAATTTGTGAACATCCCGTGGCTACTCCACGATGACATGATGGCAACAGTCTTGGACAGCAATGGCTCCCAAAGTGACCCATTTAAGATGGGATCGGGAGTCAAACAGGGATGTGTTATTGCCCCAGCCTTATTTTCCATCTTCATCACTATACCTCATCTTGTTGATGGGAAGCTTCCCACCAGAGTGGAAATCATTTATCAGACAGATGGCAAGCTATTTAACCTCGGCAGACTGAAAGCCAAAACCAAGGCCACAACATCTGTTATAGAACTCCAATATGCTGATGATAACGTAGTCTGTGCACATTCAGGAGAAGAACTATAAGCCAGTCTAAGCCCCTTTGCAGAAGCATACGAGAAGCTCGGTCTCATTAAACATCAAGAAAACCAAAGTGCTCTTCCAGCAGGCACCAGCCAATCCCTCTGCAATGCCAGAAATACACCTTAATGGTGTAACATTAGAAAATGTTGACCATTTCTGCTCCCTTGGCAGCCACCTCTCCACAAACGTCAACATTGACATTGAAATACAACACCACCTAAGCTCTGCAAGTGAAGCATTTTTCCAAATGAAGCAGAGAGTGTTTGAGGATTGGGACATCCGTATGGAGACCAAGGTGCTTGTTGATAAAGCCACTATCCTCCCAACCCTGTTATATGCCTGCGAAACATGGACTGTCTACAGATGTCATACACATCTCCTGCAACAATTCCATCAGCATTGCCTCTGGAAAATCCTGCAAATCTCTTGGGTAGACAAGCGGACAAACATCAGTGTACTGGAAGAAGCAAAGACCACCAGCATTGAAGCGATGGTCCTCCGCCATCAACTCCGCTGGTCTGGCCACGTTGTCCGGATGCCTTACCACCGTCTCCCAAAGCAGTTGCTCTACTCCGAACTCAAGAACGGAAAACGGAATCTTGGACGACAGGAAAAGAGATTTAAAGATGGGCTCAAAGCCAACCTTAAAAACTTTGGCATAGACACTGAGAACTGGGAAGCCCTGGCTCTTGAGTGCTCTAACTGGAGGTCAGCTGTGACCAGCAGTGCTGTGGAATTCAGAGAGGCACAAACTGAGGGTGAAAGGGAGAAATGTGCCAAGAGGAAGAAGGCGTGTCAAGCCAACTCTGACCAGGACCGCCTTCCTCCTGGAAACCTATGTCCTCTCTGTGGAAGAACATGCGGGTAAAGAATAGGGCTGCACAGTCACCTACGCATCTGCCGCCAAGACACTGCACTTGGAAGGCCATCAGACTCGGACAAGAGGAGATCACCTAAAAGAGGTACTATAGAGAACAAGAAGCCCACGTCTTAACCTTCAGCAACTGCATCGATTAAAAAGAGGTCATCAAGGAGAATGTTGGAGGAGAATGTTGGAGTCTCTCTTAGCTCTATGGTTCTACCAGTTGTAGCCTATAACTCAGGATCTTGGCCCTTGTCTACATGTGCAGAGTAAAAACACAACTTTGAACAGAATACTCGCCAGCAAGGCTAGACAAACAAACCAGTAAAAAAAAAACCCAAAATTTTGGGGTGCCTCTAGGAACTTAGCACGTACCTCCTGTAAGATATCTGTTGGCTTTGCTTTCGTCAGTGGTTTCGCAGGCACTGGAGCCCGGTCCTCGTCTGAATCAGAGTCTTCCAGCAACCGCCTGCTCTGTGCTTGCTCCAGCATCTCTCTGGTCATGAGAGAGCAGAAGAAAAGCGTTAAGATGCAACACTGCAGACGGGCGAAGGAGCCAATTTGGCCCTCCCAGGAAAGGGTGATAATAATATGGGAAAGTTCTGTAAATAAATTCCATGTCCTCCTCTCCTTGTACTGACAAATTCCAAAAAATAAACAACATGACACTTGGATTCCCACTATTTTCCTGTTCCTCACATCTCTACAGCTTATACATGATCCTGGATACATAGAATAGGTAGGGATAATGAATCATAAATGTATTATGAATCAGTTTGGGGTTTTTTTTTCAAGCAATATCTCTCCTCCTCTGAGAAAGAATCCAGAGGGAAAGAGATTCTCATAGCAGACATATCATTTGAGGCATTGAGGAAGAGAGGTGCATGCAGCCCAAGTGGGATGCTGGAGTCGGGAGGCAAAAAGGGGGAAAGAGAAGAGGACAAATCCAGTCTAGACTCTAGACCTCCCAACAGGATGGGGAAGGAAGATGGAGAGAGAGACTCCCCCGCCCCACGCTCCCAAGATGGGAAGGAAAGGAAAGGAGAAAGGAAATAGGAAAGGAAAATAAAAGAGAAAGGAAAGAAGACAGAAAAGGAAAAGGAGAAAAGAAAGTAAGGGAAGGGAAAGTAATGGAAAGTATAGGAAAGGAAAGGAGGCAGGAAAGGGCAGGAAAGGAAAGGAAAAGAGAAAGAAAAAAAGAAAGGAAGGAAAGGGAAAGGAAAAGAGCAAAGAAAGTAACAGAACGGAAAGAAGAAAGGAAAGAAAAGTAGCAGAATGGAAAGAAAAGCAAAACAAAAGAAAGGAAAGAAGGAAAGCAAAGGCAAGGAAGCAGGAAAGGAAAAAGAAAAGAAGGGAGGGAAGGGAAAGTAATTGAAAGGAAAAGAAAGGAGACAGGAAAGGAAAGGAAAAGAGAAAGAAAAGAAGAAAGGAAGGGAAAGGAAAAAGTAACAGAAAGGAAAGAAGAAAGGAAAGGAAAGTAACAGAATGGAAAGCAAAGCAAAACAAAAGAAAGGAAAGAAGGAAAGCAAAGGAAAGGAAAGGAAAGGAGAAAGGGAAGTAAAGGAATGGCAAGTAAAGCAAAAGAAGACCAAGGAAAAGAAAGGAAAGGTGAAAGGAGAAAGGAGACCGGAAAGGAAAGAGCAAAAACCAGACTCCCAATTTGGGAAGGAAAATTTGGGGAGTTCCAAGATGAGAAGGGAAGGAGAGACCCCATGGATTCCCAAGACTGGAAGGGAAGACCACCACATATAGGAGGCGAGGGAAAGACCCACAAAACCCAGAAGACGGGAAGAGAAATCCCAGGCACATTTACTGGTTGGAGGAGTGCTTCCCCCTCCCACCCCATAGACCAAAAGCAGGTGGTCGGGGTCCCTAATGAAGCCCACTCTTCCTCTGTCCCCCTCCCTTCTCTCTCTTTTAAGGCAAGCTGAGGCAACTGTGTTCCAGGAGAAACGGTTCAGGGGCTCCAAAGAAAAAAACAAGCACTGCAGGAACCTCACTTCATTTCCAGCTCGTCCTCCTCGGCCTCCCACTGTTTCCGCCGCTCTTCGCTGTCCTTGTACTGCTGGAGCATGGCTTCAAAATCCACATCAGCCTGGCGCTGGTTGAGCTCCTTCAGCTCCTGAAGGTTCTCCAGGACTTCCATCTCCAGCTTGGAATCTTTGGTCCTGTTCTCCAAAACCTTGTGCAGACAAGGGGAGGAAACAGCATGATTAGCAGAGTTTAAAAGAGTTGAGAAAGCCAAGTCGCATCAATGTGCATTCAACCAACAAATAGCTGTTTACTTGGAAGAGCTTACCTATTCGAAATGTAGGCAGGTTTTTAACCGCCCTTTCTTTTTAAACTATTATTAGTATCATCATCTAGCTTTCCCTCTCAAAAAGAAAAGATTAAAAGAGGCTATTATTATTATTATTATTATTATTATTATTATTATTATTATAGATTTTGTACATAACAACACAGCACACATACATATTAGGTCTAAGTGTCTGGGATTCATCTCTGAATATTGGGTTCTTCCCAAGGGCCTAGGATATTATTGGTATTTTCGCAGAATGTGTGCAGTTCCAAGAAGTGCTGCCTTCTGCAGCATGTGGATTGATGCTCTGTATTATTATTATTATTATTATTATTATTATTATTATCCAGCTTTCTCTCTTAAAAAAGACTCAAAGAAGCTATTATTATTATTATATCATCATCATCATCATCATCATCATCAGGCTTTCTCTATAAAAAAAGACTTAAAGAGTCCATTATTATTATTATTATTGTTAATTATTAATATTATTATTATTTGATACACAACAAGATTGGTACACAGCAAACAAGATCACTATGCTGACTTTTGTATTTGATCACAAGTCGGACACTTCCCAAGCGTCTAGGACTGTGTGATGTATCAACGAATAATGTGTGCAGATCAAAGTAGGGTGGCCTTTTGCAGCTGACAGATAGTAATTTTGTCAGCAGCGATTGTGTTTAAGTGCAGGCCAAGGTCTTCAGGCTCTGTACCTGGCAATTTTGTCAGCGCTGATTGTTTTTAAGATGATGATGATGATGATGATGATTATCCAGCTTTCTCGCTCTCTAAAAGAAAACTCAAAGCAGCTCACAACAAAAGCAAGAACAATGTTACTGAATACTTGAAAGCATTGGGCCCTCCTTCACTCTTAAGGCAACATCTGGATAGCTCTCTTCCAAGGAGGTGATGTCATGGATAAATATGATATATGGTTTCAATGGAATTGTATGAAAGATAAACGAATGAGAGCTAATAATTTTGGAGACACCATTCTGAAGATTATGGCCTGCAATGACCAAATCATTAACTACTTGCTTACTGAATTGTAATTAAAAGTTGTTGAACTGCTAACATCGATGAACTATGACACTGATTAACTGTTGAACTTTTGGGGGAAAACAACATGATGACATTAATCAGAGACAATGGCTCTAAGTTAAAGAAATGCTTGCAAGGAGGAAGTCAACACAAGGCTTATGTTTACCAACACCAATTAAGATGAGTCAAGATCTGTCTAAGAACTGAGATGAAGATAGGATGTTTCAGGCTGGAAAAAAAATCTATCATTTATTTACAGCAAGAAATATTGCTATATAAGAGACCTTATTACAATCCAAAAACAGTGACAGACAGTTCTGCTGCTCACCCACCATGCTCTGCTCTTTGGGAAGAGGAGAGACGATGTACCTTGGGAGTGTCAGATCTGCAATTGAATGCAGAATCTTGTCTCTGTCTCCTTCTCAGGTTGGAAGGAGTGCGTTTAGGAAAAGTTTTGGAAATTTTGGCATTTTAGAACAGTGGGTTGGCAGGCTACAGGAAAGCAGGGTCTGTTCTTCTCCAGGAGGGAGAAAGGATATGGTAATAGTCGAAGGCTTTCATGGCCGGAATCACTGGGTTGTTATAGGTTTTCTGGGCTATATGGCCATGTTCTAGAGGCATTTTCTCCTGACGTTTCGCCTGCATCTATGGCAAGCATCCTCAGAGGTAGTGAGGGTTGCCATAGATGCAGGCGAAATGTCAGGAGAAAATGCCTCTAGAACATGGCCATATAGCCCGGAAAACCTACAACAACCCAGATATGGTAATATTTGAATGTATAAGGATGAGTCAATGTGAATGCTGAGTAATAATAATAATACTTTATTTGTACCCCGCTAAAAAAGTAACACCCTCTCTTTGTTTGTTTGTTAGCCAATGTAACTGTAGGTTTGTGGATTCAATATAGTTACATAGAATCTGTATGTCTATATGTCTTAATGTTGTTCTTTAAAAGTCCTGACACCCTTTCTCTTACTGGAAAATTGCAATGAAAAAACCAATGCTTTAAAGTTATTGAAAAGTTATTCACAACAGCCAGGGATATTATGTGATGGAAACCTGGTATTATAGGACCCCTCCCTCCATTTTTGTGGCCACCCAAAGTTAGCAACCAACTCCACCAAACTTTGAAAGATTTTGGCATAATTTTTGGGCAAGCCCCACCCCCACCCCACCTCCTTTCCAAATTGTAGAAATACCTTCATGGGATTGTTGAGCTCTTCGTCTTCTCGCTCTTTCTGCAAGCGCTTCTCTTCCTCTTCCAGCAGCTTCTCGGCCTGGAAGTTCCGGGTGGCCCCATGCTCCATGGCATAGTCCGTGTTCTCAGGGTCTGTCTGAGGAGACACACAAAGGGATGAATGTCAGGAGATCCCACTTGAACATTATTAGGAAGAACTTTCTGACCACAAGGAACTCTCTGCCTCAGAGTCCGGTGGAGGCTCCTCCTTTGGAGGCTTTTAAACATGAGCTGTATGGCCATCTGTCAGAGGTGTTCTGATTGTGCTCCTGCATGGCAGAAGGGAGTTGGACTAGATGGCCTATGTGGCCTCTTTCAACTCTCATGATTCTTTAAAAATGTTCTGTCTGGGAATCTCTAGATCCACTAGAAATTGAGCAACAGTCTTTCTAGGAATTTCTAGTTCCTTCAGTAAGATTTTATAGTCATCATAATCAAGCTCTTTTTACACAAGACCCTGCCCCTGCCCAATGCATTGTTTTTCTGCCAATTTACTGATTCCTGTCATTGTTTTGACATTTGTGTTTTCTGGCATCACATAATATAAATGAAAATATGTACGCATATGTGTGACTGGGATGTCCACTTACACAGGCAAGCTCCTGCTATAGCTCCCACCAATGGCCCTCCCTCTAATGACATTGCAGGTTATAGCGAGTGCCATGAACATGCCCAAGGGCCCTGCCACTGTCCTCTGCAAAAACCATAACTGCCCACCCCCCAAGTGAAGGTTTTCATACAGGGACAATTTCATCCTAGATTTTCTGTTTTTCCTCCACCACAGACATCCAAGTTTCTGACACTCTACATTGCTGTGGAACTTGTATGACCCTGCCCCTGCCTCTCTCATAACCCTTTCCTGTTCTTTGCTATGGCACACAAAAAACAGAGGAAATTATCAGCAACTGAGGAGAGGTTTGAGGAGAATTTGCCATGATTTATAGAAGTTGTAGGTATTGGGATGTATAGTTCACTTGCAATCTAAGAGCACTCTGACTCCACCAACGATGGACCTGGAAGTAACTTGGCACACAGAGTCCCCATGACCAACAAAAAATACTGGAAGTCTTTGGAGGGATTTAGAGGAGCTGTAGTTCACCTACACCCAGAGTGCACTATGAACCCAAACAATGATGGATCTGGACCAAACTTGGCATGCATATCTAATATGCCCACATTTGAATACTGATGGCTTTTGAGGAGAATTGGCCAGGGCATTTTGGAGTTGTAGGTACTGGGATTTATAGTTCACCTGCAATCAATGTGCACTGAACTCCACCAAAGATGAAATTGGACCAAACTTGGCACACAAAGCCCCCATGACCAGCAAAAAATACTGGAGGTCTTTGGGGAAATTCACCTTGATTTGGAGGAGTCGTAGTTCACCTACATCCAGACAGCACTGTGAACCCAAACACAGATGGATCTGGGCCAAACTTAGTACACATATCTGATATGCTGAAATTTGATTACTGGAGGGGTTTGGTGGGAATCGACCTTCTTTTCTGGGAGTTGTAGTTCACCCACAACCAGAGAAACAGTGACTTCCACCAATGATGGACCTGGACCACACTGGGCACACAGAAACCCCATGATTAACTCAACGTACTGGAGGGGTTTGAGGTGTCTGACTCACCAAGTTGGGAGCTGTAGTTTGCCCTGCAGCCAGAGAGCACACTGAACCCCACCAATGATGCATTTAGAGCAAAGTGGCCCTACATCACAAACTCGGGTTAACCTGATATGAGAGTTCACCCACAATGTTATGCAAATTGGACAATTAAAAATTGACTTTTTCAAATAACCCAGGCAATGCTGGATACCAAGGTTAGTTATTAATGAATTATTATTACACGCCTCTCCTTGTGGCTCAAGGCAGGGCACAACATGGTTCAAACAGCGAGATACAACACAATGCTGTTAAAGTACAAATAGTAAGATAGACACAGATAAAATGCAGATTAAAATTCACGAATGAAACACAGGTTAAAATTCACAAGGTCAAATTGACCAAGCAGGCCTAATAGATTAATCTTTTCCTTCTTTGCACAAGAGAGGAGACAAAAGACAAAAAGAGCCCTTTACTTTGAAGGTGATCTCTGCAAGGCAGCGGGTGCATTTGATGTAAAAACGGAAGATGGGGAGTCCCAGGTACGATTCGTTTTGGACCGTCTCCTTCCGGGCGTTGAACTTCTTGCCCTTGTAGATGTATTCGCCGCATGTCTTGCACCTATACGGTTTAAAAGATCCACAGTTTAAAACAGGCATGAGCAAACCAGGCCCGGGGAATCAGATGTGGCCCCTTGGGCTCTTTTCTCAAGTCCTCATCTCTCTGACCATCCTATCTTTCCTTCCTTCTCTCTTTCCTTCCTCCCTCTCTTACCTCACTCTTTCTCCCTCCTTCCTTCCTCTTTCCACCTTTCCCTTCTTCCTTTCCTCTTTCCTCCTTCCTTCCCTCTCTCTTTCTACTGCCTTCCTTCCTTCCGTCCCTTTGTTCTTTCCTTTCTTCTCTCTTTCCTCCCTCACTCCATAATAATAATAATAATAATAATTTATTTATATACCGCTCCATTTCCCGGGGGGACTCAGAGCGGTTCCCAAGTAATATCACAAAACATACAGAATAAAAACAACATAACCATAAAATTAACAAACAAAATATAACCATAAAAATTGTCACCACAACACACATATAGTAAAAGTAATCCTGCCTGTTCAAGGCAATTAAAAATGTAAAAGGCCGGGCCAAGATTTATGCACGCCCAAACATTCTAGGGGGGCCGGGAATTAAGTGCAAAGCTATGGCAAGCAACCATCATATTAGGTACAGGTCTGTGGCTGTTCATTCCGGAGCCGATTAGAGGAAAGAATCTGGGTAACTGGTAGGAAGAATAAGGCCGTATTAGACAATGTGTGGGGCTGAGTTAGAACTGGTCATTTTCAAAGGCTTCTTGAAACCACCAGGTTTTCAAGATCTTACGAAAGGAGGGGAGGAATGGGGCCTGTCTTATTTCCCTTGGAAGAGACGGGGGCCACCACTGAGAAGGCCCCCCCTCTCATCCCCACCAACCGCGCTTGAGACGGTAGTGGGACCGAGAGGAGGGCCTCCCCAGAAGATCTTCCACGCTTCCTTTCTTCCCTTCCTTCTCTTTTTCCTTTATCCTTTTCTCTTGGGGAATGGTTATCTGGGAGAAGGTAGACAGGGAACATGAGAACCAAGATTCCAAAGGGTGTCCCATTGAGGAGGAAGGACAAAAATGACTTTTTGCTGCTCTAGAGACCAGGGCACAAGGAAGTAATGGGTTCAAATGGCAAAGAGATTGGACTGAAAAGATTAGGAAGAACTTCCCGAAAGTAAGAGCTGTTGGAGAGTAGCACAGGTTGCCTTGGAGTGTGGTGGAGTCTCCTTCTCTGGAGGCTTTTCCACAAAATCTGTCTATTAGGAATGTTTTGAATGTGCCTTCTTGCATGGCAGGGGGTTGGACTAGATGACCCTTGGGGGTCTCTTCCAGCTCTAGGATTCTATGTCAGGAGTAGGCAAAATGGGGTCTAATGGATACACTTTTTCTCTCCCATCCACCATCTCATCCTGACCAAAAGGTCAACCCTTTTGGGATCCAAATGTTTCCTGACTTTCCTTCACTTACTGCCTCCAAAAGAGAAAGGGTAGGAAAAGGCTGGGAGGAGGCTTGGAGAGAACCCCCTCCCTCCGGGCCCATACACCCCGCTTCGGCTGGCCATGCAGCCCCCAAGTTAGAAAGCTTGCCTAGTTTAAAACATTCAAACAATGAAGTCCGAACAAATTATAGAAAGCAACCATCCCTTGGCTCTTCTTCTCTCTTACCTCATGTTGAAAGGGGCCATCAACCGGACCACATATTGCCTGTCCTTAGGGAGTTTGAGCTTCGGGATTTTCGACGGATCAAAGTCCGGAGGGTAGTATTTCTAGGAGAAAGAGAAACAGCATCTGTTTGAATAATATTTCATTACAGATGTCAAAATATGTTTTGGCAGCATACCGCACTTACTCAAATCTAATGCTCAGCTTTTTGGGCTGAATTACTTTGCCAAAACGTGGCTGCACAATAGATTCGTGTCATACCATCTTCCTATGGCTCTTCTACACAGTCATATAACCCAGAATACCAAGGTAGAAAAACCCACAATATCTGTTTTGAACTGGAATATATGGCAGTGTGGACTCAGATAACCCGGTTCAAAGCAAATATTGTGTCTGGATCTGTAGCTTTCTGGCAAAGAAATCACCTCATGAACAAAGTGGAAAGGCTTTATTTCTAAAAGCATACATTGGGTCACGAAACAAAATTCCAAATGACAGTTTATTTCCCTCATGCCTCCTATCCCATACCCTGTCCCACCACTTCATTGCTCCCATTTCCATGGAAACCATCTCCCTTGTTTCAAATATACACAGGCCAGGTCTAAGGCATGGTCTAATTTCCTGGTTTCACACAAAACCAGGAAATAAGGTCATGACATATTGTGGGATTTTTTCTACCTAGATCAGTGTTTCTCAACCTGGGGGTCCGGACCCCTGTGGGGGTCGCAAGGGGGTGTCAGAGGGGTCACCAATGACCATCAGAAAATATAGTATTTTCTGTTGGTGATGGGGGTTCTGTGTGGGAAGTTTGGTCCAATTCTATCGTTGGTGGGGTTCAGAATGCTATTTCATTGTGGGTGAACTATAAATCCCAACAACTACAACTCCCAAATGGCAAGGTCTATTTTCCCCAAACTCCACCAGTGTTCACATTTGGGCATATTGAGTATGGGTGCCAAGTTTGGTCCAGATCCACCATTGTTTGAATCCAGAGTGTTCTCTGGGTGTAGGTGAACTACAACTCCAAAAACTCAAGGTCAATGTCCACCAGACCCTCCCAGTATTTTCTCTTGCTCATGGGAATTCTGTGTGCCAAGTTTGATTCAATTCCATCATTGATGGCGTTCAGAAGGCTCTTTGATTTTAGGTGAACTATAAATCCCAGCAACTCCAACATTCCCAAATTACAAAATCAATCACTCCCATCCCACCAGTATTCAAATTTGGGCATATCAGGTATTTGGGATTTGAAAATACATCGTGCATATCAGATATTTACATTACAATTCATAACAGTAGCAAAATTACAGTTATGAAGTAGCAACGAAAATAATGTTACGGTTGAGGGTCACCACCACATGAGGAACTGTTTTAAGGGGTTGTGGCATTAAGAAGGTTGAGAACCACTGACCTAGATACTCTGGTTTATATGGCTGTCTGGAAGGGCCCTGAGTTATCTGAGTCCACACCGCCATATATTCCAGTTCAAAGCAGATATTGGGGATTATCTGTCTTGATATTCTGGGTTAAATGGCTGTGTGGGAGGGCCCATATAACCCAAAATATCAAGACAAAAACCCCCACAATATCTGCTTTGAACTGGGTCCACACTGCCATATATTCCAGTTCAAAGCAGATATTGTGGGATTTTATTCAGCTGTGTGGAAGGGGCCCTATTGCCGAGGCGTCCCCTGGGCAACGTCCTTGTAGTCCAAGTCATTTCCCAGGATTGATATGCTTTTCCCATCTAAATTGGCGAAGGAAGGGCTGGCAGGGCTTTCCCTCGCTCTCCCTGCATTTAAATGCCAACCAACCACCTTCTGCTCCCAACAGATTGGGACCAGCCCCACGGGAGTGATGGGAAGTGTAATCCTGGAGCCATGGCTTACTCCCTGCCGTCATTTTGGCCTCACAACAATCCTGCGAGGGAGGCCGCTATGGCTTCCGCCCCTCCAAACCACAATAGCCGCCGCCCCCTTCGCCCCTCCAAGCCACAATAGCCGCCCTCGCCCCCATTCCGCCCCCTTTTTCCCCTCTACTAACATTTAACACTTTTCTCTCCGACATTTTGCCTCTCCGCCACTCCTCGCTCTTCTCCCCACGGCGACTTTCGCTCTTTTACAACTCCGCCCCGCCTCCTCTCTCCCTATTGGCTGCCGGGTCTTCTCCCCACGTCTCTATTGGTTGATACGGCGGTCTGTTACTCCTCTCCACATTTTATTGGCTGAGAAGAGCGTCTGTCAAAAGCGTAAGCTCCTTTCTCAACTACGGAAGCTTCTACTGTGCGTAAGACGACGTGTCCTCTTTAAAAGCGGTCCCATGGTGTAACGAAAGCCACCGCGCCTTTGGTTCCGGGGTAAAAAGGAGTGGGGTTTTCTATGTGTGAAGATGTTCCTCAGTGAATAATAACAACAACAGCAGCAATAATAATAATAATGTGGCCTAGACAAATGCGTCAAAGTGGCATTAAAGATAGACAAAATCGCATCTCCGTCTATGAACCCACACGTTCACTCCGGTCATCTGGAGAGGCCCTGCTCGTGATCCCGCCCGCGTCGCAGGCGCGTTTGGCGGGGACTTGAGGCAGGGCCTTTTCTGTGGTGGCCCCCCGACTCTGGAACGCCCTCCCAAAAGATCTCAGACAGGCCCCTTCATTGGCAGTCTTCAGAAAGAACTTGAAGACCTGGCTGTTCCGATGTGCCTTCTCAGATTAGGAACCCCAATACCAAGTCCTAGAAGCACTTTAGTTAAACTAATGGCCGTTGCACACCGCACTCTGCACTTAATTTATAATCCTACATACCCCCTGCCACATCAGCACTTTTAATCCTGTACCCATCACTCTGGCCCGGCCCATTTTTATATTGTTTTTGATGTCTCTATGTATTGTTATTGTTGTTTATTTTTGCTTAATCTGTTTTTAATTTGCTCTATGTATTGTATTGTTGTATTGTGTTTGAGGCCTTGGCCTATGTAAGCCGCATCGAGTCCTGCGGGAGATGCTAGCGGGGTACAAATAAAGTAATAATAATAATAATAATAATAATAATAATAATAATGTGTTCACAGTGAGGGCATAGAGATGCCAAATGGAGTAGCAACGGCACACCAACCTCAATCAACCCCTCTTGAGCCCAAGGGGACTCCTGACATCATGCAGAGTTCTGGAGTGCCAGTGAGCAAATTAAATTGTGGAAATATGATCAAAGCTATCAACACCTGGGACATCCTCGTCATCAGATACACTGCTGGAATTATGAACCGGACGCAAGCGGAACTGGATGATCTGGACAAAAAAACAAAAAAACTGATGCCAATCCACTACTCATGACAAAGAGCACAATTCTTGCAGCCCAAGAACAAGCCTTTAGAACCAATGCCATCAAAGCCAGAATTAGAAAGTCGACAGCAGATTCTGCAAGGAAGCAGATGAAACGATGGATTGAGGACAAGCTCACAAGCTTTCAAGCTGATTTGAATCGCAGCAGGGAGTTCCACAGTTCCTGGGATCGTGAACTGGATGGAAGCTAAGGGACTGCAGCTCCAGCAGCAGCTTCAACACAGGGAACTTTTCCTTTCTCCTTTCTCTGCTGACTGAGCTTACCCTGTCAATGTAAATCTCCCAATAAAAAGTATCTTTTCCTTGCAACTTTTCCTCTCAATAGTGATACATTGTGATCACTGCTGACTCGCCCAGGACGCTATTACAGCGTCCCGGGGCGGCCGAAACTACGTTCCTCTGAACTGCGGATTCAGAGACCCATTGGGCCCCTGTATCCGCAGGTCAATGGATCAACTCCAAACCTGTGCCATTTTTCTCCTAGACTAATGTTAAGACTATTTGCTATCTCACTTTTTGCATTATGGACCCCTGCGTCCTGGGAAAATCATTTTTATTTCAAAAACCTCATGGGACCAGCTGACTTCAATCCCTGGCTCCATGCTGCAATTACGTTTGTGCCTCCATCTCATGCATGTCCAGAAGCCTGTCAGCCCCGGGGAACCTTCTGTGGTCACCCCTTGGGACCCCAGACCCCTCGCAGGCCATTCTGCTCCTTTGATGAAATTGGATTTATAGTTTTCTCCTCTTCAATGAATGAATTCTGACACCTCAGCACTCCCATTGATTCCAATGTGCTCTCCATGGACTCTTATGAACTTCCCAAGGACCTTTATGAACTTTCCCCAACTTTCATGAACTTTTTGGAACTTTTATCAACTTTTGAAGAACTTTGGAAGTCTTGGGAACCCTTTGCCAAACCTCTATGGATTTTTATGATTTTCACAAACCTTTATGGACTTTTAATGGACTTTGGAGGGAGGGAAGGCTGACAGGGTTTCCCCTTATATTTTGCATGACTTCCCCTAATGGATTCCTTGTATGTTCCTCTACCATTTCCCATGCCTTATATGTATGTATGTCTATATTTTGAAAATTGAAGGGAAAAGCCACCTTTTTCATGAATCCAGTGCCTCATGGCTCCAGAAAGCTTTCCCAATTTCCTGAGCCAGTAAATCCAAAGACAAAGGACTCAACCAAAACACATTTGCATGGACAATAAATAAATGGTTCTTATCCTACCAGATCTCGGAGGGCAAAAGCTAGACCATCTGGAAAGATAAGGCCTATGGACTTATGAATCACCTAACACAAAGGGTGATTCTCTATCTACGAGGACCAGGCCTCATCCATTGTGTCATATCCTGGCTGGCTGAAACTGAACGTTAACTTCAGTGTGGATTGTCGATGTTGCAATCCCAGGCGATTTTGTATGTCAGCCTGTTCAGCCTGTGATTGTGTCTGATGTTCATGTTGTTTTGCATGACGGGGATGGGGATGTTGATTCGGTTTCTGGGCCAGGGTCTGGGGATGAGAGGCCAAGTTGCTACAAGGGCCTGAATGGAGTTTGAAAGACAGGTCAGAGAGGCCTGAGTTGCTGTAAGATTCTCAAGGTCTCAAGCCTGAGAAAGGCTTTGTGCCACAGTTCTCTGATCAGTTATCCTAGCTACCAGGTGCAGAAGTTAATGAGGCCTTGGACAGGAAAAGATGTTTCAGTCAACAAAGACCGTCAGTACAACAATTAAGGTGCTCGACTAGACTCCAACAGAAGTTGGAAGTGAAACCAACATTAAGAAAGAATCCATTTCTAGCTGTTTGGGAATTAGGCCAAGTGACTAGTGAGAAATATTGTTTCAGTTGAAGCAATGCCAGATTCATGTCAAGTTCCTAGTGTCATGGTCTTGGTTATGCTATGGAATATGCCTTTGTTCTGTTCATGGATTCAAGTGTGTTTGCTGTTGTTTTGTCTATGAATTCAAGTGCCTAGTTTCATGGATTTATTTGGACCCTTTGTTCCTGTCATCTTTTAAATTATTTGGATTACTTTTTACTGTGGATTTTTTTTACTGCTTTGACTTTTTATATTCTTAAATAAACTGCTTGCTGATTTTACCCAGCTGGTGTGGTGTTTAATGTCAGAGGTGATCCTGCTCTGAAGTACGACAGGCGGCAGCAGAGTTGATGAGAAGCAACTGGAAAAGCTGACACGATACGAGGATTTAAAGATCAAACTGCACAAGCCAGTCAAGGTGGTCCCAGTGGTGATTGGCACACTGGGTATGCCAATCATACCCAGGTTGATGGACTTTTAAGGTATAGTGCCTAAACACCTTGGCCTGCACTGAAAAACAATCGGCCCTGACAAAATTACCATCTGTCAGTTGCAAAAGGCCACCCAACTCGGATCTGCACACATTATATGACGATACATCACATAGACCTAGACACTAGGGAAGTGTCCTACGTGTGATCCAATACAAAAGCCGGCATAGTGATCTTGTTTGCTGTGTACTAATCTTGTTGTGTGTGTAATAATAATAATAATAATAATAATAATAATAATAATAATAGCCATGACCATTATTATCATTGTCATCATAACAACAGCAATAACAATAATAAATTTTATTTGATAGCCTCCTCTCCTCAAGGTGGGGTACAACATAGCTAAAATACATAACATAAAATCATTAAAAGGCCATCCAATCCAACGCTTTTCTGCCAGTCCGGTAGACACCATCTGATCCTTCCCGATAAATGGCCATCCAACCTCATAGGTTCATGGAGATACAGGGCTATAGAATTATAGAGTTGGAAGAGACCCCCAAAGGTCATCCAGTCCAACACCATTCTTCTAGGTAGGGAAACACCCAGTCTCTGCTTTAAAACCTCCCGAGAAGGAGGCTTGAATGGACTCCCAAGGCAGCATAGTTTAAGATCCATCACTCCAAGCTGTTCCAGTGGCTGGAAAACTCCAAGTGCTGTATTCGCCGTTATCAAGGAAATCTTTGGCTGCCACTTGGACATAATATGTTGTTCCAGAACGAATCCCAGTCAAGACAAAAGAGGTTTGCTCAGTCGGTCTGATCTGAAAAGGTCACAGGGAACAGAACTATGGATTATTTACTTGCTTTCAAATGTATAAGGCAGCAAGCCATGACATGTGGTCTTTAAATGGGATATTAGAATTATGAAATCATAGAATCTTAGAGCTGGAAGAGACCCCAAGGGCAATCCAGACCAACCCAATTCTGTCATGACACCATTGAAGACCTCCCAACAGATGGCCATCCAGTCCTGAAGTGGCAGATTTATGGCCCTGAGACCATCCGTCACTGTCCTGGGTTTTCAGCTCATTCTGGCATACCCAAAAACAGTCTCAAACAGCGCGAACAGATAGATTTCTTTATTCACAATTGTGAAGATGTAACTCAGAGAGCTTTTATATCTACATCTCAGGTCACAGTTCTGCCTAGGTCAAGTTTCCCATATTTGGTCATACTATTAAATCCTCCTCTTTCATTGGCTTAAGCTCACCTCTGCATTCTACCAAAATAGGCACTACAAAAGACAAACAAAAAGACACAATATGTGCTGCTCCTTCCCGAATGGGAGGAGGTATTCCTGCTTTTTCTAACTTTGGTTCCTTCAGTCCAATGCCCTGCTATGTAGGAAAATATCACGAAAACGATCCTGACAGATGGTCATCCAGTCCAACCACTGCTATGTTTGAAGACACCATCAAAGCCCTTGCAATAGATGGCCATCTAGCTTCTGCTTCAAAATCTCCATCAAAGGAGACTCAAAGAGATTCATATCTTTCTGACATTGGATCATTTTGGTCACATTTCTGCAGATACTTTCCAGCTTGGACTAATCTCAATCAATGAAAATTGCATCTCAGATGCTTCCATACCTAAATAATTCCTCTGCCTTCCCACTTTCTCTGCTGATGTTAAAACGTCCCAGTTTCTCTCTTTACCCCTTTGTCCTCAGCTTACTTCCCTTGCTGCGAATGGCTTTCAAATGCCCAAAATCTGAACTAACTCAACAAGGGAGTGCTTTTTCTCACCGTCTTGCGGCTGTGAGATCCCTCCTTCCAATAACGGATCATGTATTTCAAAGGGAAATATTCGGGAAAGAGCCATGAAACTGGCGGCTTCCATTCCAAAAGGAGTTTCTTCTTCTCGCCTCGGATTGAGGAGACTGTCACCCCTTCCGGAGGGTCAGGTTTGACTAGGAAGAACCGGAATAAAGGAAAAAAACAGTATGGGACAGAAGAGGACAAGATGGCCCCCAAATAAAAATATATTTCTCAATGAATTTTTCCTCCAGTCCCTAAAATTTCAGATTTCAGGAACCACACACCTGTTACAAAACATAAGAACAGAATAGGGGCTAAAAGGGTGGCTCATTTGGTTCTTATTGTTACAACTAGCTTTTTAAAATAAAGAAAGAAATATTATTGCTTATTTATTTACGATATTTCTATCCCACCTTTCTCAAGCCCGAAGGCGACTCAAGGGGTGGGAGCAATTTGACGCCATAACAATCCACAATATACAATGAAAACATTTAAAACAACATTATAAAATCCATACAAAAACCATTAAAACATATAATAATAAATAATTTAAAAAACGTTATTTATATACTGCTCTATCTCCCCGAGGGGGACTCAGGGCGGTTTCCAAGTACATCACCGAAACATACAAAGTAAACAGCATAACATAAAATTAACAAAACAACATAAGCATAAAATTATCACAATAACACATGTATATTAAAAACAATCCTGCATATTCAGAGCAATTAAAAGCCGGGCCAAGGCTAGTACAAACTCAAAACATGAGGGGGCTGGGAATTAAGAACAGTGCTATAACAGGCTAACAGCAATAGCAGGTACGGCTCTTTGAGTTCCTCTTGTTAGTATTCTAGGTGTCTAGCACCGCGTCGAATGGGTAACAGCAGGAGACTCCATATTATCCGACATTTTCGTTTATCCGACGTTCTGCCAGCCTGTTTATGTCGGATAAGTGAGACTCTACTGTACTTCATTAGCTCTTTTGCTTGTTTGTTTACATTTTGACCCCAATCGGGTAAAAAAAATAACTCTGGGAAGTTTTTCCTTTGTTAAGCAGATTCAATGTATTCCCCTTTCTTCCACAAAGTACCAAAAACAGGGAAAAGACATTGTCACAGTGAGCTACATTGATGCACATTTAGGATTAGCCATCTTTAGCTAAAGACCTGGTAGAACTACAACTCCCAGGATGCTGTAGCATTGAGCCAGGCAGTTAAGGTGATAACAAACCCATTCAAACTCATCCAACATTGTCGAATCCACCCAAAGTAAAACAACTCACGGATCTGCTCCAGGAAGATGGGAAAGAGGCGAGTCGCCGACCCCAAAGGATTTGTGGCCGTCACATTGAGCACATAGGGATCAATGGTGAACATCTGGATGTTGGGGATGGAGCAGAGGTTGGTCTCAGCGACGGGCGGGATGCATTCATGCGCTTGGCCTTCCAGGCCGTGCCTAGTGCACAGAGAGGCGCAGGGTTAGAATGGCATTTCCTGCCCCGACACTGGCATAACTGGGGTTCCATCACCACTTTGGGGCAGAAAAGGAGGCACAAACTCAATCATAATACCTGTAACTGGAGAAGAAAACAGTGGGAAGGTGCGTCTCGGTTGGCAGAGTCCAGGTGCAATTGGCCACTGGGTAACTGGCCGACCAGCATTGGACATCAGGCTTCTCAGGTGGGTCTGAGAAAAAAGAGACAGAAAGGACATTGTGTTGTCAAAAACTTTCATGGCTGGAATCACAGGGTTGCTGTGAGTTTTCTGGGCAGTCTGGCCATGTTCCAAAAGCATTCTCTCCTGAGGTTTGGCCCACATCTACGGCAGGCATCCTCAGAGATCATGAGGTCTGTTGGAAACTAGGCAAGTGGGATTTATATAACTGTGGAATAATGTCCAGGGTGGGAGAAAAAAACTCTTGTCTGCTTGAGGCAAGTGTGAATGTTGCGTTTGGCCAGCTTGATTATAATTAAATAACCTTGCAGCTTCAAAGCCCGGCTGTTGCTGCCTGGGAGAATCCTTTGCTGGGAGGTGTTACTTGGCCCTGATTGTTTCCTGTCTGGAATTCCCCTGTTTTTTGAGTGTTGTTCTTTATTTACTGTCCTGATTTTAGAGTTTTTAAATACTGGTCCTTGTCTGTGTTGGCAAGTTCTTTGCAGGTGAACTGCCCTGTTGTAAGAGGTTGAATTCCAGGTGGTCTCTAAAATCAGGTCAGTAAATAAGGACCGGGCTTTAGCACAGCGGGTTAAACTACCAGCTGCAGAAAATCTTGCCAACTGAAAGGTCAATAGTTCAAGCCTGGGTTGGGGTGAGCTCCCATTCATCAGCCCAGCCTCTGCTCACCTAGCAGTTTGAAAACAGTAATGTGAGTAAATAAATAGGTACCGCTTTGGCGGGGATGTAATAAAAGGCATCCATGCAGACTTGCTGGCAATTCAATCGGGAGACAACAAAGCTCCTCAGCATGGAAGATGGAGCAACAGCACCCCCTGTGGCTGGAGTCAAGCACAGCCTCCAGATGCCAGAGATGGAAAAGGATGGGAAGCCTTTGCCTCTGTTTATGTACCGTGTGACCTTGTTAATTGTATAACGGCATTGAATGTTTGCTGGATATGTGTACTGTAATCCGCCCTGAGTCCCCTCGGGGAGATAGAGCAGAATATAAATAAAGTATGTTATTATTATTATTATTATTATCATTATTTATCCATCATCTATCATCTCTCTTTACCTCTATAAATCATCTCTCTCTATCTGTCCCTTTCATCTATATTTATTTAGCTCTCCATCAATCATCTATATCTACCATCATCTATCATTTATTTATCCCTGTCTATCATCTATCTCTATCATTGATCTATCATCTATTTATCTCTCTATCATCTATGTATGTATGTATGTATCTCTATTATCTATCTATATTCTATCTGTCTGTCTGTCTATTTACCTAGCCATCCATCTACCATCTTTCTCTCTATTTGCCTCTATCAATCATCTATCGATCTTCCATCATTTATAATTTATTTATCCCTCTATCATCTGTCATATCTCTATCAATCATCTATCTATCTATCTATCTATCTATCTATCTATCTATCCATCCATCCATCCATCTGCCTCTATCATCTATTTCTTTCATCTACCTACCTACTTCTATTTCTCTAACATTTAGCTACCTCTTATCATCTATCTATCTATCTATCTATCTATCTATCTATCTATCTATCTAGCTGTCCATCCATCATCTATCACCCTCTCTCTCTCTCTCTCTCTACCTACCTCTTTATCAAAAATCTCCCTCTTATCTATTTATTTCTCTAACAGGAATTTCTTTTTCTATCTATCTATTTATCTTGCCTACCAATATCAAACATCTCTCTATATATTATCTATCGGGTTAGCTCTCTATGCCAACTATTAATCTCTTTATCTCTTTATCACATTTCCTCTATCAATCTTCTATTTATCTATTTACCTAACCATCCCTATAATTTATCTATCAGATAGATGATAGAGAGAAGATGAAAGATAGAGAGATAGATAGTGATATAGAGAAACAGGTAGAAGGATACAAAGATGACATAGATAGATACGAGATAGATAGATAGATAGATAGATAGATAGATAGATGATAGATAGATAGATAGATAGATAGACAATCTAGCCAGCTAGTGAAAGAGAGAGAGAGAGAACATCTATCTGTCTGTCTGTCTATCCATCTTATTTATTTCCTGGCTTTGTTTGCTATTTACTTGTCTGGTGACTCAGGTCCTGGATCCATTTTCCCAAGTGACTTCTATAGCAACTGGCTCTAGACCTTGTCAAAGGGCCACTGCCAGGATGTCAATGCACAGAGCCATGGTAGTGAAAGTGATGTCAAACTGCATTCATTCTACAGTGTAGATGCACCCAGGTGTTTCCTAATGTTTGGACTCACAGCCCAGCTTCAGATGGATCCTTCTCAGGGGTGGTCCAGCCTCTGAGTCGTGGCAACTGTATTCCCCTCCTTGTGCCAAAGTCACATTCTGCAGGATTAAGCTGCCATCCTTCCTCGCCGCTTTGGGCACTGGTTTGCCATTTAGAGCCCATTGCACTGCAGATGTGTTTCCCGATATGGAGCAGGACAGGATCACTTTGGGGGCCCCAAGGCTGACATAACGCTGGGATACCAAGCCATCCGCGGTCCCTGTTAACCCCAAAGAATAGCCTTATTAAATAGACTCTCCGTTAAATGGTTGATATGAGAGCAACATATTCCACCACCCCCTTTTCATACCTCTCTCTTCCTTGAGCACAGCAGCATCTTCACACGAACAGGTTGATAGGACTGCAAGCACCAACATCCACAGCATCTTTGAGATAAATGGAGAAAGAGTTGCCAGATGTCATACTTTCAGGTAGAAAATCGCATGGAATCAGAGAGCTATGTCATAGGAAACCTGCTACAAAACAGGAGCTTTTTTGTTGAGTTCCAGGGTCAGAGAAGCAGATGGCGAAAACAGTAGAATGGCCTGACTCAGGGGAGCGTGCTTGCTCCATCCATGTTTAACATTTACCCAAAGATCAGCCACTGCCAGAAGGGACAGAGAGTTTCTTCTATGCTGACAATTGTGCCATCACCGCTCAAGCAGGGAGCTTTGAAATGGTTGAACAGAAGCTCTCTGGAGCTTTAGGTGCTCTTACTGCCTATTACAGGAAAAACCAGCTGATTCCTAAAACACAGATGTTAAGAACAGACAAGCACCTCAAACTCTGAGAATTACCTGGGAAGGAATCCCACTTGAGGATTGCAGCACACCCAAATACCTGGGAGTCACTCTGGACCATGCTCTTACCTACAAGAAGCACTGCCTGAACATCAAGCAAAAAGTGGGTACTAGAAATAATATCATATGAAAGCTGACTGGCACAACCTAGGGATCACAACCAGACACAGTGAAGGCATTTGCTCTTGCACTTTGCTACTCTGCTGCTGAATACGCATGCCCAATGTGGAACACATCTCACCACGTTAAAACAGTGGATGTGGTTCTTAATGAGACATTATTATCACAGGATGCCTCATTATCACAGGATGTCAACACTCTACACCATTGGAGAAATTATACTGTTTAGCCAGTACTGAACCACCTGACATTCGTCAGGAAGTAGCAGCCAGTATGAAAGGACCAATGCATCAACATCTCTGGACCATCCTCTGTTCGGATATCAGCCAGCAAGCCAAAGCCTCAAATCAAGAAATAGCTTCCTAACAGTACAGGAGTATAGGAACCCATCAGCAAGCGAGAGTCCAAAAGTGACAGGCTAAAACCCGGAACCTCAAACAGTGACTGATACCAGATGAGAAACCCCCTCCTGGGCACACAGAAGGCTGGTCAACTTGGAAGGCGCTGAACAGACTGCGCTGGCACCACAAGTTGCAAAGACAACCTTAAGAAATGGGACTACAAAGTGGAGTCTATTACATGCGAGTGTGGAGAAGAGGAAACCACAGACCGCCCTGAGTCCCCCCTGCAGGGGGTTGAGAAGGGCGGGGTATAAATATCCAAAATAAATAAATAAATAAATACTACAATGCAGCCTGAGCCCTGCCACATGCACAACAGAGGATCTTCTTACAGCGACACCAGAGGCACTCCAAGTGGCCAGCTTACGGTCAAAAGACATTTAGTATAATGCTAAGTTTATAACTTTGTTTGTGGTTTTTGTATGCATTGTAACTGTATTCTCAATTTGCTTCTGACACGATAAATAAAAAGAAAAATAGAGCTGTGGAAGGGTCCCCAAAGGGGATCCAGTCCAACCCCGTTACGGGGAGGCACTATCAAAGCACTCCCGACAGATGGCCATCCAACATCGTAGAGAAATCCATGGAGAAATAGAACTATAGAATCATAGAATCCGAGAGTTGGAAGTGACCCCCACAGGCCATCCAGTCCAACCCCTTTTCTATAAGACAGGAAGACACCATCCAATTCCTCCTGACAGATGGCCACCCCTCATAGGAATTCATAGTTTCCATACCTATATACCTATGTCTACATCTACCTTCTAGGTAACCAAGGCAGAAAAGAACACAGCTATGACTGTGGGTTGTTGTAGGTTTTTCCGGGCTATATGGCCATGTTCTGGAGGCAATTTTTCTCCTGACGTTTCGCCTGCATCTATGGCAAGCATCCTCAGACAAGCCATAGATGCAGGCATAGATCCTCAGGCAAGGCATAGATGCAGGCGAAACGTCAGGAGAAAAATTGCCTCCAGAACATGGCCATATAACCCGGAAAAAACTACAACAACCCATGGATTCCGGCCATGAAAGCCTTCGACAATACAGCTATGACTTCTATCAACTCCTATTGATGCCTAGATGCTTAGAATCACATTGGCCTTTTTTGCTGCCACATCACGCTCTTGTCTCGTGTTCAGGTCCTTTTCCCATGGACTTTTCAAGCCAGGGGTCACCCATCCTATACCTACCAAGTTCACTGTTTTCTGACTTGCATTTCTCCCTGTTGCAATGCATTGCATGATTCTCGGCCCCACTCTGTAATCTAGGAAAGTTCTTTTGGAACCCTGATACTGTCTTACAGCGGGGAGGGATCTAAGTTCTCCTTCCCAATTTGGGTTTCCTTTGCATTGTGAGCAGCATGCCATCTGTGCCCTCATCCAAGCCGTCATTGATAAAGACACAATTAAAAACTCACTTGAAAGGATGCGTTCCCCATCCCAGGCAAGGAAGGAGAAGAAGCGGCTGTCTCTTTCGCCCTGACAAGAACTGATCATGTCGTGTTTTCTCACATCCTCCAAGCCGGGCTCAAAAAGTCCCTTCCTTTCCCATCAGGAGGGACAATTCCCAAAGATCAGCTGCAGCCTTGGAATTTCCTTTGCTGTCACAATGCACACACAAAGCCATTCCCCCTGAGTGGATATCCGGAATGACACAACCTTAAGGCACGGGTCCAAATGCGTCCAAGGACTTTGCCCTCCCTGCATCACTGCCATGATAACAAAGGCATGTAATATAGGAATATACAGGCTGCATCAACACTGTTTGAGACCACTTTTAGCTAGAGTAGACAGCCCTGCCATATGCCTTTCCCAATCTTGAACCAGTCTGTTGTTCCATGGTCTGTTCTTAGTGTTGCTACTTGGTTGTTATATATAGATTCCTCAGGAGGCAGGCAAGCTGGCTTGGTCTCCCCAGACCACCAAGAATTTGCCACCATTTATTATGATCCACACAGTCAAAGGTTTTAGAATAGTTAATAAAGCAGAAATAGATGTTTTTCTGAAACTCCCTGCCTTTCAAGGGCCAGGGCTTCCCAGTTCTTAAGGTTGGCTTTGAGCCCATCTTTAAATCTCTTTTCCTGTCCACCAATATTCCGTTTTCCGTTCTTGAGTTCGGAGTAGAGCAACTGCTTTGAGAGATGGTGGTCGGGCACCTGGTCAATGTAGCCGGTTCTAGCGGAGCTGATAGCAGAGGACCATCACTTCAATGCTGGTGGTCTTTGCTTCTTCCAGCATGCTGACATTTGTCTGCTTGTCTTCCCAAGAGATTTGCAGGGTTTTCTGGAGGCAGCGCTGATGGAATCATTCCAGGAGTTGCATGTGACGTCTGTAGACTGTCCACGTTTCGCAGGCATATAGCAGGGTTGGGAGGACAATAGCTCTATAAACAAGTACCTTGGTATCCCTACGGATGTCCCAGTCTTCAAACACTCTCTGCTTCATTCAGAAAAAAAGCTGCACTCACAGAGCTCAGGCAGTGTTGTATTTCGGTGTCGATGTTGACTTTGGTGGAGAGGTGGCTGCCAAGAGAGTGGAAATGGTCAACATCTTCTAATGTTACACCATTGACATTAGGAGAGGGATTGGCCGGTGACTGCTGGAAGAGCAGTTTGGTTTTCTCGATGTTCAATGACAGGCCAAGCTTCTTGTATGCTTCTGCAAAGGTGTTTAGAGTGGCTTGTAGGTCTTCTGAATGTGCACTGATGACGTTGTCATCGGCATACTGGAGTTCTATAACAGATGTTGTTGTAACCTTGGTTTTGGCTTTCAGTCTGCTGAGGTTAAACAGCTTGCCATCTGTCTGATAGATGATTTCCACTCCGGGGGGAAGCTTCCCATCAACAAGGTGAAGTATCATAGTGATGAAGATGGAGAATAAAGTTGGGGCAATAACACATCCCTGTTTGACACCCGATTCCACCTTAAATGGGTCACTTTGGGAGCCATTGCTGTCCAAGACTGTTGCCATCATGTCATCATGGAGGAGCCGCAGGATGTTCACAAATTTGTTTGGGCACCCAATTTTTTGGAGGATGGTCCAGAGAGCACTGCAATTCACTGTGTCGAATGCCTTTGCAAGGTCGATGAATACCATGTACAGAGGTTAGTTTTGTTCCCTGCCTTTTTCTTGGAGCTGTCGTGCAGTGAAGATCCTGTCCACTTTTCCTCTGGAGGGGCGGAAGCTGTTCTGGGATTCTTGGAGGGTGTCTTCTGAGAGGGGTAGAAGGCAATTTGCAAGTATTCTTGCAAGGATTTTACCAGCGGAGGTTAGGAGGGAGATACCTCGATAGTTTCTGCAGTCTGTTCTTTCCCCTTTTTTAAAGAGGGTGATGATGGTGGCATTCTTGAAATCTGCTGGGATTTTCTCGGTCACCCACACTTTTTCTATGAGCTGGTGGAGTTGTTGTGTCAGCTCAGGTCCTCTCTCTAAAGCAGTGATTCTCAATCTGTGGGTCTCCAGGTGTTTTGGCCTGCAACTCCCAGAAATCCTAGCTAGTTTACCAGCTGTTAGGATTTCTGGGAGTTGAAGGCCAAAACATCTGGGGACCCACAGGTTGAGAACCACTGCTCTAAAGAGTTTGTAGCCTCTGTGCTGGTTAGAGTCGCCTTCAAGAGAGATACACCAGGGAATAAAAATAACAACAACAACAACAACAACCTGGATTTGAGAGGAGTATTTTCTGATCACCTATGTTTTAATGTACAATTGGACCAACAAGGCAGCAAATCCCATGCGATTTGGAAGCTAAGAAGGATCAGCCCTGGTTAGTATTTGGATGGAAGACCATTGACGAATACCAGGTTCTGTAAAGGCTCCATTCCAGAGGAAAGAATTGGCAAAGTACGTCTGAGCCTTGCCAGAGAGAACCCAACGCACTTCACGGGCCTTGATGCCATAGGGACACAATGGTTTTTGCAAAATGAATTTTCTAAATACTTATTATTATTATTATTACTACTACTACTCAGGCATGTAGCCGGGGGGGGGGGGGCTCGGGGGCTTCACCCCCCCCCCCCGAAATTCTCATGGTGGTCTGATCACCATACTCAATTATCCCATATGCATGGGGGTATTGGGGTAATGATACAAAAGGTTTGCTAGGGTAGACCCTCTTTCACTCAGACTCAGCCCCCCCGAAACTCAGCCCCCCCGAAACCCCCCCCCCTGAAATTTTCTTAGAAACGAAATCCTGGCTACGGGCCTGCTGCTACTACTACTACTACTAGCTTGGGTACCTGACATTGCCCGGGTTATTTGAAAAAGTCATGCCAGGTGAACCCTCAGAAACTTCATCAGTGCTTCAAGTTTGTTATGTTGGCCAAGTTTGCTCTAGATACATCACGGGTGGGGTTCAGTGTGCTCTCTGATGTAGGGTAAACTACAATTCCTAATCTGGTGAGATTGAGTAGATTGAGTCAGTTATGGGGGTTTTATGTGCCAACTTTGGTCCAGTTCCATCATCGGTGGAAGTCACCATTTCTCTGGTTGTGGGTGAACTACAACTCCCAGAAAGAAAGCTCAGTTGCCCCAAACTGCTCCAGTAATCAAATTTCGTCATATCAGGTAAGTGTGCCAAATTTGGTCCAGATCCATCAGAATTTGGATTCACCCACAACCAGAGAAGCTGTGACCTCCACCAATGATGAACCTGGACCAAACTCTCAAGCAACCAGAAACGTCATTGATCCTGCACCTACCAATCCCAGGCAGGCGAGGACCTGCCTGGAAGCCTGGGTCACGTGGCTCTCGTCCTCCGTTGTGATTGGAGGTGGCGCAAGCCGGGAAGCAGGCTCCCTATTGCCGCCATCCAGTGGACACATCGAGCATTGCACCCTCTTCTGCCCTTCCATTTGAACCTCAGAGGCCCCTTTGGTCCAGGATGCCTATGTGTAATCCTTTGTCGCCCTCCAGTGGAGACATCGAGCCATCCCAATAACCCCACCTCCTCCAAGATGGACTGGACCACCTCAACTGGGCTCTCCAGGCCAATGGAGACTCCACCTCAGACATCAGAAGAGCTGCAAGACCAAGAACAAGCCACGAGAGTCAAGATGAAGATCCACCCAGAGGGAAAGTGTTCCTGCCATACATCAAGGGAACCACTGACCGCATAGGGAAGCTGATGAGGAAACACAACATACAAACCACCTACAAACCCACCAAGAAAATCCAACAAATGCTACGTTCAGCAAAGGACAAGAGGGATCCTCTCACCTCTGCAGGAGTCTACTGTATACCATGCAGCTGTGGACAAGTCTACATAGGGACCACCAAACGCAGCATTGCCCAAACATGAATCAAGGAACATGAAAGGCACTGCAGACTACTTCAACCAGAGAAGTCAGCCATAGCAGAGCACCTGATGAACCAGCCTGGACACAGCATATTATTTGAGAACACAGAAATGCTGGACCACTCCAGCAACCACCATGTCAGACTACACAGAGAAGCCATTGAAATCCACAAGCATGTGGACAATTTCAACAGAAAGGAGGAAACCATGAAAATGAACAAAATCTGGCTACCAGTATTAAAAAAAACTCTAAAATTGCTACAGCAAAACAGCAGATAGGAAACAACCAGGCACATCTTAACACCTCCCAACAGAACATTTTCCCAGGCTCAGCCAAGCCTTCAAATGCTAATGAAGGTGGTCAGCTGAAACATTCACACCTAGCTTCAGCAGAGAAGAGCTCTTTGCCCCACCCCAGCCATTCCACAGATATATAAACCCATTTTCCTATTTCCAACAGACTTCACTACCTCTGAGGATGCTTGCCATAGATGCAGGCGAAACGTCAGGAGAAATGCCTCTAGAACATGGCCCTATAGCCCGAAAAAACCTACAAGAACCTAGTGATTCCAGCCATGAAAGCCTTCGACAATTCATCCCAATAATAATAATAATAATAATAATAATAATAAGAAGAAGAAGAAGAAGAAGAAGAGCAAATTAAATGGTGGAAATACGATCAAGGCTCTCAACACCTGGGCCATCTCTGTCATCAGATACACTGATGGGATTGTAAACTGGACACAAGCAGAGCTGGATGATCTGGACAGAAAAACAAGAAAACTGGTGACAATCCACTACTCATTACATCCGCGTAGTGATGTCGACAGACTTGACCTGCCCAGAAAATCAGGAGGCAGAGAGAGGGGCTTCTGCAAGTGAAACAAACAGTAGAAGAAGAGAAACACGCACTGGCAGATTATGTAAAAGGCAGTCAAGAACCAATATTGAGGGAAGTCAATAGTAGTAAACTGCTTAAAGTGCAAAAGACAAAGAGGGAATACCATAAACACACAATCCAGAGCAGAAGAGAAAACTGGCAAAAGAAGGCTCTCCATGGACAGTTCCTGGGGAAAATTGAGAGCCAAATTGACAAAGAAAAAACATGGCTATGGCTCACAAGTGGAACTTTGAAAAAGGAGACGGAGGGCCTGATTCTGGCAGCCCAAGAACAAGCCATTAGAACCAATGCCATCAAAGCCTGGATTGAAAAGTTGACAACAGATCCCAAATGTAGACTCTGCAAGGAAGCAGATGAAACAATAGATCACATCCTCAGCTGCTGCAAGTAGATCGCACAGACAGACTACAAGCAGAGGCACAACACCGTTGTTCAGATGATTCAATGGAACTCGTGCCACAAATATCATCTGCCTGAAACAAAGAACTGGTGGGATCACAAGCCAGAAAGAGTTACAGAGAATGAACTCGCCAAACTACTCTGGGACTTTTGGATTCAGACAGAGTTTTGGAGCATAATACTCCTGACCTCACGATCGTGTTAAAAAACAAAGTATGGATCGTCAATGTCACAATCCCAGGTGACAGCAGGATTGCAGAGAAACAACTGGAAAAGCTGACACAATATGAGGATTTAAAGATCGAACTGCAACAACTCTGGCACAAGCAGGCCCGTAGCCAGGATTTTGATTCAGAGGGAGCTGAGTTTGATTCGGGTGGGGGGGGGGGGGGCTGAGTCTGAGTGAAAAAGGGTCTACCCTAGCAAACCTTTTGTATCGTTACCCCAATACCCTCATGCATATGGGATATATTAAGCATGGTGATCAGATCATGATATGAATAAACGTAACAGATTAAGTAAGGCCTTCTCGCAGACCACCCTGAGAATTTCCGGGGGGGGGGGGGTGAAACCCCTCAAGCCCCCCCCCCCCCCCCCGGCTACATGCTTGGGCACAAGCCAGTAGAGGTGGTCCCAGTGGTTATCGGCACACTGGGTGCCGTGCCAAAAGATCTCAGTCGGCATTTGGAGACAATAAACATTGACAAAATCACAATCTATCAATTGCAAAAGGCCACCTTACTTGGATCTGCGCGCATCATTCGGAAATACATCACACAGTCCTAGACGCTTGGGAAGTGTTCAACTTGTGATTTTTTGATACGAAATCCAGCCTATAGATCTCGTTTGCTGTGACATACTGTGCTTTGTGTCAGTAAATTAACAATAATGATAATAATAATAATAATAATAATTCTACCTTTGGGGTTCCCTTCCAACTGGTGTTGAGTCTTATAGCAATAGTAATAATGCCTAATAATATAATAGTAATTCTATCTTCCTTCCTGGCAGAAAAAGGGGCTGGATTAGATGACCTTTGGATGCTCTTCCAATGGTCTGAGTCTTATAACAATAATAATGATTAGTAATGTAATAGTAATTCTATCTTCGTGCCTGGCAGAAGGGGGCTGGACTGGATGACCTTTGGGGCTCAATTCCAACCGAGTCTAATAATAATAAAAACATTTAAGAATAATCTCCTGGAGTGACTGCAGGAGCAATAAAATGCTTCCAGTATTTTTTGTTGGTTGTGGGAGTTCTGTGTGCCAAGTTTGGTTCAATTCCATTGTTGGTGGAGTTCAGAATGCTCTTTGATTGTAGGTGAATTATAAATTCAAACAACTACAACTCCCAAATATCAAGGTCTGTTTTCTTCAAACTCCACCAGTGTTCAAATTTGGGCATATTAAGTATTTGTAGCAAGTTTGGTACTGATCCATAGTAGCTTGGGTTCACAGTGTTCTCCAGATGTAGGTGAACTACATTTCCCCTAAATCACTGTCAATTTCTCCCAAACCTCTCCATATTTTCTGTTGGCTATGAGGGTTCTGGGTGCCAAGTTTGGTTCAGGACTGTCATTCATAGGGATTTCAGTCATCTGTGGAAGTCAGAGCTGAATCGATTGAAGGTACTGCAAATCCCATCATCCGTTGTCCATACTTCCCCAAACATATTGTTTTTGTGATTAATCACTATGCTTTAATTTTGTTCAATTTGTAATAATGAAAATGCAGCCTGCATATCAGATATGTACATTACAATTCGTAACTGTAGGAAACTTACACTCAGGAAGTAGCAACGAAAATAATTTTATGGTTAGGGGTCACCACAACATGAGGAACTGCATTAAGGGGTCACGGCATTAGAAAGCTTGACAACCACTGTTCTAATGGAAGGGCAGAATACCAAGAGGGTGCAATGCTCGATGTGTCCACAAGAGGGGGGCAAAGGACTATACATAGGAGTCCTGGGCAAAGGGAGCCTCTGAGGTTCTAATGGATGGTATTGGGTAGAACACCAAGAGGGCGCAGTGCTCAATGTGGCCACTGGAGGGCAGCAAAGAATTCCCATTGTAGTCCCATTGGAGCCCTATTGGAGTACATTTGTGGTCCTATGTACACAGAGCTAAGATGTTGTCATGCTGTATATATCCACAGGGGGCAGCCTTGAGCAGAAATTGCTCCTTTCAATAGACACAGAGCTAAGATGTTGTCATGCTGTATATATCCACAGGGGGCAGCCTTGAGCAGAAATTGCTCCTTTTAATGGGCACAGAGCTAAGATGTTGTCATGCTGTATATATCCACAGGGGGCAGCCTTGTGCAGAAATTGCTCCTTTCAATAGGCACAGAGCTATGTTGTCATGCTGTATATATCCACAGGGGGCAGCCTTGAGCAGAAATTGCTCCTTTCAATAGGCACAGAGCTATGTTGTCATGCTGTATATATCCACAGGGGGCAGCCTTGTGCAGATATTGGTCCTTGTAATGTTTAGAGCTAAGATGTTGTCATGCTGTATATATCCACAGGGGGCAGCCTTGAGCAGAAATTGCTCCTTTCAATAGGCACAGAGCTATGTTGTCATGCTGTATATATCCACAGGGGGCAGCCTTGAGCAGAAATTGCTCCTTTCAATAGGCACAGAGCTATGTTGTCATGCTGTATATATCCACAGGGGGCAGCCTTGTGCAGAAATTGCTCCTTTCAATAGGCACAGAGCTATGTTGTCATGCTGTATATATCCACAGGGGGCAGCCTTGTGCAGAAATTGCTCCTTTCAATAGGCACAGAGCTATGTTGTCATGCTGTATATATCCACAGGGGGCAGCCTTGTGCAGATATTGGTCCTTGTAATGTTTAGAGCTAAGATGTTGTCATGCTGTATATATCCACAGGGGGCAGCCTTGAGCAGAAATAGCTTCTTTCAATAGGCACAGAGCTAAGATGTTGTCATGCTGTATATATCCGCAGGGGGCAGCCTTGTGCAGAAATTGGTCCTTTGATGGACACAGAACTAAGATGTTGTCATGCTGTATATATCCACAGGGGGCAGGCTTGTGCAGAAATTGCTCCTTGTAATGGGTACAGAGCTAAGATGTTGTCATGCTGTATATATCCACAGGGGGCAGGCTTGTGCAGAAATTGCTCCTTTTGATGGGCACAGAGCTAAAATGTTGTTATGCTGTATATATCCACAGGGGGCAGCCTTGTGCAGAAATTGCTCCTTTTAATGGGCACAGAGCTAAGATGTTGTCATGCTATATACATCCACAGGAGGGTGGAAGCCGTGCAGAAATTCGTCCTTTCAATAGGCACAGAACTAAGATGTTGCCATGCTGTATTTATACACAGGAGGGCAGTATGGTCTCTCGTTCCTCTGCCTTTTCTAAAGCCAGCTTGTACATCTGACAACGCTCGCTCTATGTATTGCTGGAGTCTTCCTTGCAGGATCTTGAGCATTACCTTACTCACATGTGACATAAGTGCTACTGTACAAAAGTTTGAGCAGTCTTTCGCATTTCCCTTTTTTGGTATGGGGATATAAGTTGATTTTTTCCAGTCTGATGGCCATTCTTATGACAACATCTTAGCTCTGTGCCCATTAAAAGGAGCACAGGGCTGCCCTCCTGTAGATATATACAGCATGACAACATCTTAGCTCTGTGCTCATTGAAAGGACCAGTTTCTGCACAAGGCTGCCCCCTGTGGATATATATATAGCATGACAACATTTTAAATAAGATGTTGTCCTTCTGTATATATCCACAGGAGGCAGCCTTGTGCAGGAATTGGTGCTTTTAATGGGCACAGAGCTAAGATTTTGTCATGCTGTATATATACACAGGAGGGCAGCCCTGTGCAGAAACTGCTCCTTTCAATGAGCACAGAACTAAGATGTTGACATGCTGTATTACTTACTTACTTTCTTACTTAGGCGATCCCTCGTTGGACGAGTAAGATGGTCTTCCATGATGGGTTTCCTTGTGGATTCGTAGGTGGCTGTGGAGCCCTATTCTTGACCCACATCTTCTCCCACAGTGAAGGCATTGGTGTCCAGGTGGAATGCGATCCTGGTCGGGGTTGGCTTGACGCGCCTTCCTCTTGGCACGTTTCTCTCTTTCACCCTCCACTCGTGCCTCCTCGAATTCTGCAGCACTGCTGGTCACAGCTGACCTCCAGCTGGAGCGCTCAAGGGCTAGGGCTTCCCAGTTCTCAGTGTCTATGCCAGAGTTTTTAAGGTTGGCTTTGAGCCCATCTTTAAATCTCTTTTCCTGTCCACAAACATTCCGTTTTCCGTTCTTAAGTTCAGAGTAGAGCAACTGCTTTGGGAGACGGTGGTCGGGCATCCGGACAACGTGGCCGGCCCAGTGGAGTTGATGGCAGAGGAGCATCGCTTCAGTGCTGGTGGTCTTTGCTTCTTCCAGCACGCTGACGTTTGTCCGCTTGTCTTCCCAAGAGATTTGCAGGATTTTCCGGAGGCAGCGCTGATGGAATTGTTCCAGGACTTCCATGTGACATCTGTAGACAGTCCACGTTTTGCAGGCATATAGCAGGGTTGGGAGGAAAATAGCCTTATGAACAAGCACCTTGGTATCCCTACGGATGTCCCGGTCCTCAAACGCTCTCTGCTTCATTTGGGAAAATACTGCACTCACAGAGCTCAGGCGGTGTTGTATTTTGGGGTCGATGTTGACTTTGATGGAGAGGTGGCTGCCAAGGTAGCAGAAATGGTCAACCATTAAGCTTTATCTCTGGCATTGGGGAGGGGTTGGCTGGTGTCTGCTGGAACAGCACTTTGGTTTTTTCAATGTTCAGTGACAGGCCAAGCCAGGCCCGTAGCCAGGATTTCGTTTCGGGGGGGGGGGGGGCTAAAAAAATTTCAGGGGGGTTTCGGGGGGGGCTGAGTTTCGGGGGGGGCTGAGTCTGAGTGAAAGAGGGTCTAGCCTAGCAAACCTTTTGTATCATTACCCCAATACCCCCATGCATATGGGATATATTGAGTATGGTGATCAGATCATGATATGAATAAACATAACAGTTTAAATAATGCACCAGTAAGGCCTTTTCGCGAACAACCATGAGAATTTCGGGGGGGGGGCTGAAGCCTCCCGAGCCCCCCCCCCCCCCCCGGCTACATGCCTGAGCCAAGCTTCATGTATGCTTCTGTGAAGGTGTTGAGAGTGCTTGTAAATCATCTTCTGAATGCGCACAGACGACATTGTCATCTGCATACTGGAGTTCTATAACAGATGTTGTTGTAACCTTGGTTTTGGCTTTCAGTCAGCTGAGGTTAAACAGCTTGCCATCGGTCCGATAGATGATTTCCACTCCGGTGGGAAGTTTCCCGTCAACAAGGTGAAGTATCATGGCAATGAAGATGGAGAATAGAGTTGGGGCAATAACACATCCCTGTTTGACACCCGATTCCACCTTAAATGGGTCACTTTGGGAGCCATTGCTGTCCAGGACTGTTGCCATCATGTTATCGTGGAGGAGCCGCAGGATGTTCACAAATTTGTTTGGGCACCCGATTTTTTGGAGGATGGTCCAGAGAGCACTGCGATTCACTGTGTCGAATGCCTTTGCAAGGTCAATGAATGCCATGTACAGAGGTTGATTTATACATATATACATGTACATATATACATATACATACACATGTATATATGGACATGTACATGCTGTATATATCCACAGGGGGCAGCCTTGTGCAGAAATTGCTCCTTTCAATAGGCACAGAGCTAAAATGTTGTCATGCTGTATATATCCACAGGGGGCAGCCTTGTGCAGAAATTGCTCCTTTTAATGGGCACAGAGCTAAGATGTTGTCATGCTGAGAGTTTCATCTATGCTGATGATCGTGCCATACCGCTCAAGCAGGGAGCTTTGAGATGGTCGAACAGAAGCTCTTCCAAGCTCTAGGTGCTCTAACTGCCTATCACAGAGAAAACCAACTGATCCCTAATCCATCTAAAACATAGACATGTGCCTTTCAGCTTAAGAACAGACAAGCATCACGAGCTCTGAGGATTACCTGAGAAGGAATCCCACTGGAGCATTGCAGCGCACCCAAATACCTGGGAGTCACTCTGGACCATGCTCTGACCTACAAGAAGCACTGCCTGAACATCAAACAAAAAGTGGGTGCTAGAAACAATATCATACGAAAGCTGACTGGCACAACCTGGGGATCACAACCAGATACAGTGAAGACATCTGCCCTTGCGCTATGCTACTCTGCTGCTGAGTATGCATGCCCAGTGTGGAACACATCTCACCACACTAAAACAGTGGATGTGGCTCTTAATGAGACATGCCGCATTATCATGGGGTGTCTGCGCCCTACACCACTGGAGAAATTACACTGCTTAGCTGGTATTGCACCACCTGACATCCGCCGGGAAGTTGCAGCCAATAGTGAAAGGACCAAGGCAGAGACATCTCCAGCTCACCCCTTGTTTGGGTATCAGCCAGCACGTCAACAACTTAAATCAAGAAATAGTTTTCCAAGATCTACAGAGACACTCACTGGAACACCTCAGCAAGCGAGAGTCCAAAAGTGGCAGGCTCAAACCCAGAACCTCAACCAATGGCTGATACCAAATGAGATACTCCCCCCTGGGCACACAGAGGACTGGGCGACTTGGAAGGCGCTGAACAGACTGCGCTCTGGCACCACGAGATGCAGAGACAACCTTCAGAAATGGGGCTACAAAGTGGAATCCACAACATGCGAGTGTGGAGAAGAGCAAACCACTGACCACCTGCTGCAATGCAACCTGAGCCCTGCTACATGCACAATGGAGGACCTTCTTGCGGCAACACCAGAGGCACTCCAAGTGGCCAGATACTGGTCAAAGGACATTTAATCAGCTACCAAGTTTGCAAATTTTGTGGGTTTTTTTATCTGTTTATTTGTTTTGTTCTGTTAGAAATGTAATACAATGGTCTGGTTGCGGATGATACGATAAATAAAATATATGGGCACAGAGCTAAAATCTTGTCATGCTGTATATATCCACAAGGGGCAGCCTTGTGCAGAAATTGCTCCTTTTAATGGGCACAGAGCTAAGATGTTGTCATGCTGTATATATCCACAGAAGGATAGCCTTGTGCAAAAATTGGTGCTTTTAATGGCACAGAGCTAAGATGTTGTCATGCTGTATATAACCACAGGAAGAAGAAGAAGAACTTTATTTTTCTACCCCACCTCCATCTCCCCGAAGGGACTCGGGGCGGCTTACATGGGGCCCAAGGGCAGGCAGAATACAATTAAAATAAAGCAATACCAATTAAAACAACATAAAAACAGCATAAAACAACATAACAAAAATAGATATGAAGGTCCTGAACCATAAAACAACAATAACAGCAGACTAATTTTGGAGGGGGGAGGAAAACCACTATGTGAACTAGGATAAAGTGGTTTAGTAAGGTGGATGACCATGAATAACGGCATGAGAAAAATCATGGAAACAGAGCAAATTAACAGGATTAGTTAATATAATATAGGACATCAGATTGAATGACGATTCAAGTCATGATACAGGCCATTTGTCATAGGAGTTGTCAATCGAAAGCACGACGAAACATCTACGTCTTTAATTCCTTACGGAATGTGGCTAGGGAGGGTGCCAGCCTAATCTCCCTGGGGAGGGAGTTCCAGAGACGGGGGGCCACCACCGAGAATGCCCCCTCTCTCATCCTCACCAACCATGCCTGAGACGGGGGCGGGAGTGAGAGAAGGGCATCCCCGGAAGATCTTAAGGACCGCGTGGGCTCGTAAGGGAGGAGGCGGTCATGCAGATAGGCAGGTCCTGAACCGTTTGGAGCTTTATAGGGTTTTTTTGGTTGTGTCAGGAGTGTCCTGTTGTGAGAGAATTGGCTGTCTGCAAGGACATTGCCCAGGGGACGCCTGGATGATTTTGATGTGATAACCTTGTATTGGAGCCGGAAACTTATCGGCAACCAGTGGAGCTTTTTAAACAGGAGGGTTGACCACTCACTGTAACTTGCTCCAGTTAACAATCTGGCTGCCGATCTTTGCAACAGCTGTAGTTTCCGAACCGTCTTCAAGGGCAGCCCTACGTAGAGTTCATTACAGTAGTCTAATCTTGAGGTAACTAAGGCATGGACCACCATGGTCAAATGAGACTTCTCGAGGTATGGTTGCAGCTGGCGCACAAGTCTTAACTGTGCAAAGGGCCTCCCGGCCACCGCCGACACCTGCGCATCAAGCGTCAGCGCTGAATCCAGGAGGACCATTTCTCTGGTTGTGGGTGAACTACAACTCCCCAAAGGAAAGGTCAGTTCCCCCAAACCGCTCCAGTTATCAAATTTCAGCATATCAGGTATGTGTGCCAAGCTTGGTCCAGATCCATGGGTGTTTGGATTCACAGTCCTCTCTAGATGTCGGTGAAATACAATTCCCCCAAATCAAGGTAAATTGTCCCCAAAGACCTCCAGTATTTTTTGCTGGTCATGAAGGCTCTATGTACCAAGTGAGTTCCAGGTCCATCATTGGTGCAGTTCAGAGTGCTCTTAGATTGCAGGTAAACTATACATCCTAAGACCTACAATTCCTATAAATCATGGTGATTTCGTCCCAAACATCTCTAGTATGTTCAGTTGCTGATCAATTCCTCTGCTTGCTGTGCCATAGAAAATAATAGGAAAGGGTTATGGGAGAGGGTTACGGGAATCATGCAAATTCCACACCAATTGAGAGACTCAGAAACACTGGGATGCCTATGGTGGAGGAAACACATAAAATCTAGGATGACATTGTCACCATATGAAAGCCTTTACTTGGGTGGCGGGCAGCATGGTATTTGTGGAGGACATTGGCAGGGCTCTTGAACATGTACATGGCGCCCAGTTTAACCTGCAATGTGATTGGAGGGAGGGCCATTGGTGTCTCCTGAGTAGTGGGAGCTAGAGCTGTTTGTGGAGGCAAAAGCTTGCCTGTGTAAGTGGGCATCCCAGCCACATACACACATACTTTCACTATTCACTTTTATTATGGATATAGAATATAGATACAGATTATGATGATGATGATGGTGATGATGATGACAACGATCATCATCATCATCATCATCATCATCATCATCATCATCATCATCATCATCTTATCATGAAACATGGGGCCGGAAAGGAAGCTGGGAGATGAAAACCAAGCCAAACACAAGAGTTTTCTCAATATTTTTATTTCTGATGCAAGTGGCCACAATTTTTAAACAGATAGATAGATAGATAGATAGATACTCACTACCTCTGAAGATGCTTGCCATAGATGCAGGCGAAACATCAGGAGAGAATGCCTCTAGACCATGGCCATATAGCCTGAAAAAACCTACAACCCAGTGATTCCGGCCATGAAAGCCTTCGACAATAGATAGATAGATAGATAGATAGATAGATAGATAGATAGATAGATAGATATTGTTTCAGTCTCCAAAGCTTGGAAGAAAGTTTTTTAAAAACCCAAACAAAACCAAGTTCTTGGCTCCAGCCTTTTCCCCATTAGAGGGTGGGGTAACTGGCCTGATTGGCCACACCACAGTGATTGCCGGCTCCTTTGACCAATCGCATGTAGCCCCCTTCGCCCCAGTTCTCCGTCCAGCTGCAGAAGAGAAAGGAGGAAAGTTTTGGTTAGGGAGTATCTGCACTATTGGATTAATGTGCTTTAAGGGCCGGAATCCTGGGAGTTGTAATTTGGCAGAGAAGGGCAAAGAAGTGCTAGGTTGGCAGTTCGAATTCGCAAGATGGAGTGAGCTCCCATCTGTCAACTCCAGCTCCTGCTAACCTAGCAGTTCAAAAACATGATCAATAGGTAGATAGAACAGAATATAAATAAAGTGTTGTTGTTGTTGTGAAATGGTAACTCATGGCATGGAGCCATTGCAGTTTGTTCACCTCGTCTCTTTGGCCACGAGACATTTGTTCAACCCTCTCATTTTGGAGGCGAATGGATCACGTGACTCCGCATTGGGATGGAAAGACGTGCGTCGATCCATAAAGATCGCAAGTTCCGATCCTCACCTGTTCTTCAGGATCCAGTAATCAGTATTTGCTCCTCCGTCCTGGATTGTGCCGTAGCCAACTGCCAACATGGCATGGTTCACCCATTGGCTGCACCAGCTGCTGGAAAAGACTCCTAGAAAAGATACAGGAAAAGGGGAACCAAAGGCAATAAATGGGGAGCGACATGAATCCTTTTAAGTCAGTGGTTCCCAACCTTTTTTTTGACCACTTGACTAGGGACCACTGTAACCAGGGACCACTCTCCAACATTAGTTATGAATCAGTTTTTGGTCAATTTTAGTTATTTAGGGTCCTGATTGGATAGACCACATCAGCTGTAGTTATTTGTGGTGCTGATTGGATAGACCACATCAGCTCTAGGACATATGCCATCCAGTAGTTAGCATCGGCTCACCCTCAGAAAACCATATTTAATCATCTAGAGCTGATATGGTAGTAGTAATCTTTCATGGATAGTCAGCCTCTCCCCTCCCAACATCCCCATTGCCTTGGCCCTATAAGAGGGTTTTGCGAGACCAGTTGCTCTCATTGCCGTGTGGTTTCGAGGCAATATTGTAGTAATGGTGAGGCCACGGAACATATTTTCGTTCTTGGGGACCACTGGTGGTCCACGGACCACAGGTTGAGAACCACTGTTTTAAATAGAATAATTGAATCCTTGAGTCGGAAGAGACCCCAAGGACCATCCAGTCCAACCCCATTCTGCAAGGAAGGAAGGCACCATCCAATTCCGCCTGACAGTGGGTCATGCTTCGAAACCGCCAGAGAAGGGGACTCCACCATACTCCAAGTGGAGGGGGGGGGGGGATATGTTGAATCAACAGTGTAGATGCAACCACTGGACCTCACCAGATTTGTAGAAATGGAAAAAGAAGCTCTGGGCGTCCACCGCGATGGAAACAGGCCCAACGGTGGCCACGGCGTGTTCCAGGGCCTCTTCGCTGCCGGATTGGATTCGTACCAAGGAGCTGCAGTTGGCCACCCGCGTCTGAGCATTGTAACGGCATCCCGATGCCTCCTGGAGGACGGGGAAAAATGTGAGAGCGCTGTCCTATTCATTTTGATGGGTTATGCACTACACAGAGGAATTGACCAGCAACTGAACATACTAGAGAGGTTTCGGGAGAATTCACCATGATTTCTAGGAGTTGTGGTTACTGGGATGTATAGTTCACCTGCAATCAATGAGCACTCCGGGCAACGCCGGGTACCCAAGCTAGTTATCAATAATAACATCCTAGGAAAATGAGATAGTCCCTCTCACCTGCTCCAGGTAGGGATAGTCCTGCTCCGAGTCAATGCCTCCATTCTCACTGACGTACTCAAAGGCCTTGGTGATGTATCCTCCTCGGCATCCATGGTTCCCCATTTTCGAGGAGCAATCAATAAGGTTTTGCTCACTCAGTGGCACCAACTTCCCCGTCTTGTTGAAGAGTAGACCCTCCAAGGCTCCCGTGGCGCTGAATGCCCAACATGCCCCACAATGACCCTGGCACCAGAGATAGAAAACAAGGGGGCTTCTAAACTGTAGGCTTAACACAATTTAGCACCATTTGAAGTGCCACAGCTCCGTGATCATGGGAGTTGCACTTTGGTTAAGCGCTAGCCTTTGCTTGGCTAGAGACACTCATTGGTTAACCTTGGGCAAGGCACCCTCTCTGAACCTCAGGGGAAGACGAGGGCAACCTCCCCGTTTTGGCAAACTATTGTCCATCTTGTATACACATATCTTCTATCTATTCATGTTGCATCTATCCATCTTTTCGTCTGTCTTGCATCCATCCTGTATCCACCCAACATCTATCTATCTATCTATCTATCTATCTATCTATCTATCTATCTATCTTGTATACACATCCATCTTCTATCCATGTTGCATCTACCCATCCTTCCAGCTCTCATCTTGCATCCATCCATCCATCATCTATCTATCTATCTATCTATCTATCTATCTATCTAGTCTCTCTCTCAGCAGAATTGCCTATCTATCTATCTATCTATCTATCTATCTATCTATCTATCCATCCATCCATCCATCTATCACCATCCACCTGTCCTAGGAAATTTGGGTGACATGCCCAGAATAATCCTTCTCTATTTTTATGCATACATCTATCCATCTTTTATTCTATCTATCTATTTATATATTTATCTAGCATCTGTCTATGATCTTAGCATCCTTGCTGGGTGGTCTGTCTGTCTATCTATCCACAGTAAAGTCTCACTTATCTGACATAAACAGGCCAGCAGACCATTGGAAAAATGAAAATGTCAGATAATAGGGAGTCTCCTACTGTTAGCCATCCGACGCAGCGCCAGATACCTAGAATACTAGCAACAGGGGCTCAATGGATTAAGGGAAGGCAATGCCTCAGGGCTAGAGCGGTCCAGCAGGTAGAGTCCGGATGCGGAAGAGGAGCATGGAAATCATAGAGGGAAGGAGGGAGGACGCTTTAGCTTCTGGTCCTCCCTCTTTTCCCCTTTTCCGCTCTCCTCATCCTTGTCTTGCCTTTTTCACATATTGGAAATGGAGAGAGAATTGGGAACACTCCTTTAATTGAAGGGGAAATACTGGAGGAAAAGGGGGGCATCGGATAAGAGTGTCGGATATGACAGAATGTCGGATAAGCCAAGGTCGGATAAGTGAGACATTACTGTATGTATCTATCAGTCTGTCATCTGTCTCTCAAGCCATCCTGAGCGTGGTAGATGGCAGTCTTTGGCAGAGAAGGTGAAAGACCTTGTCAGACTACAAGGGCCGGGCTTTAGCACAGCAGGTTTACCGCCAGTTTGAAGCCCAGGCCGGAGTGAGCTCCTGGCCTTTAGCCCAGCTTCTGCCTACCTAGCAGTTTCAAAAACAGCAATGTGAGTAGATAAATAGGTACCACTTAAAGGAGGTATTTAAGGCACCCAGAAAAATACTGGCGATTCGATCGAGGAGGTGGTTTACAAACAAAGTTCTTCAGCAAGGAAAGTGGAGTGACAGCATGCCCCTCACCCTCCCCCGCCCCCGTGGCCAGAACTGAGCACAGCCTCCAAGATGCCAAAGATGGGAAAAGCCTATGTATATACCTCTATCTATGTACAATTGTCTGTCTTGTCAGTGTATAACGACATTGTATGTTTGCTGTATACATGTTCTGTGACCATCCCTGAGCACCCTTTGGGTGAGAAGAGCAGAATACAAATACTGTAAATCAATAAACAAATAAACTTCCAGGATCCCCTAGCCGTTCAAGTGGAGCCAAACTCCATCGGCTTTCAGCTCACCTGGTTTTTCACTGGTGTGACATAGCCTTTGAGACGCCAGTCCACCTCTTTGGGAATCTCCTGGATGGACGGCCCTTGGAAAACAGCAACTCCCTTGCCGTACTTCGGGGCTGGATCTGGATAGAAGCCATTGAGCCTCTCGTTGAACTCTTCGTCTGTCTGGGGAGGGAGAAGAGAGGGTTCCAGCCTGAGATGCAGCTACACTGTGGAATTAATGCAGTTTGACACCACTTTAACTGCAGAAATGCAAAGCAGGGGCTCTAAGCCACACCACCCCCAGTTCTTCTGTGACATCACAGAAGCTCGGCCAATCTGGAAGGGCGGATTATTACCAAGTCTCCTAAGTGGTTCATAGCTAGGCGAAAACTATGTCTCCCCAGGGAAGCCTCCATGTTGTGCTGAGCGATCCGCTGCCAGTTCTTCTCCCAGACGGAGCGGCGGAAAGCATCCTCCTCCTGCAAAGATCCCAATCCGGATTAGAAAAGTCCACCTTTGGTCCTATGTGGATTCAAAGTCCCCATTCAGGCCTACCTAGAGATCAATTTGAGTCCCACCAAGAATAGAGAACATTGGATTGTTCCTTCCTTCCTGCTTCCTTCCACTTTGCTTTTCTCCTTCCTTCCTTCCTTCCTTCCTTCCTTCCTCACTCACTTTCTACTGACCTCTTTTATTGTTCTTTCTCTTTTGTTCTTTCCTTTCTCCCATTCCGTCTTCCCCCCTTCATCCTTTCTTTCCTTTCTTGTTTTCTTTCCCTTCTTTACTGTGCCTTCCTTCTTTACTTCTTCCCCAAATGAAGGAAAATAGAAAAAGGGGTGCATTATCCCGATGTGACCACTGGATGGCGACAAAGAGGTGCTTATGGCTCAGTGGCTTGAATAGAGCCATACCTAATTAAAGGATGCAATGCTCGATGTGGCCACTGGAGGGCGGCAAAGGGCTACACATCTATGATAGATGTGTTGGAGCACTGGATTATGATTTGAAGAAAGCATGAATGAATTCCTATTCACACTGCACATATCTTATTTGTAGTGCAAAAGACACTTAAAAACAATATAATAAGGGATTTAAGGAGCTCCACTGGCTGCCGTTCATCTTCCAGTCCCAATTCAAGGTGCAGGTTCTTACCTACAAAGCCCTGAACGCCTACCTGCGTGACCGCATTTCTGTATACGAACCCACACGATCTCTTCAATCATCTGGAGAGGCTCTACTCGCGCTCCCACCTCCATCGCAGGCACGATTGGTGGAGACGAGGGAGAGGGCCTTCTCGGTGGTGGCCCCCCTGACTCTGGAACTCACTCCCCAAGGATATCAGGCATGTCCCAACTTTGGCAATTTTTAGGAGGAGCTTGAAAACATGGTTGTTCCAGTGTGCCTTCCCAGAGTAAGGAAACTCCCAGCAAGATGTCCACCGGGATTGTGGCGCAGCAGGCTGAGTGTCAGCTGCATTAAGATCACTCTGACCAAAAGGTCATGAGTTCGAAGCCAGCCTGGGTTGGAGTGGGTTTCCAACCAATTATGTGTAGCCTGTTGTCGACCTTTGCAACCCGAAAGACAGTTGCATCTGTCAAGTAGGAAAACAAGGTACCACCTTAAAAATGTGTGGGGAGGCTAAATTAACTGATTTATGAGGTCATAAAGAAGACTCCAGCAAAGCATTCCAGGAGGGAAGCATGCGGGGAATGCGGAAGTGCTTCATCAGCGTCGCAGATGGACAATGAAAGCGACAGCTCCCTGGAAGCCAGAAAAAGTTAATTATTATTATTATTATTATTAACTTTATTTATACCACGCAAAATCTCCCGAAGGACTCGATGCGGCTTACAAAGGCCAAGGCCACCGACAACAACAACATACAATACACACTAAAAAATAAAATAAAACTCATAAGCAAATAATAAACCTCAAGCAAACAATAAAACAGTAAAATAGCCTCTGTGTGTGTCTGTATATGTTTGTATGTCAAAAATTGGCATTGAATGTTTGCCATATATGTGTACACTGTAATCCGCCCTCAGTCCCCTGCGGGGTGAGAAGGGCGGAATATAAAAGCTGTAAATAAATAAATAAATAATAAATAATTGCACCTTATTAGTAATCTAGAACTGTCTGTACACCCCATTCTTTTCCGAAATTCTATCCTAGTTATATTTCACCTGGTCTTGTCCAGCATTATTTTTAAAATTTTAACTATTACATTTGGCCCAGCCATTGGTTTTTAAATGTTATTGTGTTATTGTCGATGTTACTGCCTATTTTTTGTTTATGAGCTTTATTTTATTGTTTTGTATTACTGCTGTTGTTGTTTTTTGCTGATGTATTGAGAGCTCATGTAAGCCACACCGAGTCCCTTGGGAAATGGTAGCGGGGTATAAATAAAGTTTATTATTATTATTATTATTATTATTATTATTATCTTGTTCATTCGTTCAGTCGTCTCCGACTCTTCGTGACTTCATGGACCAGCCCACGCCAGAGCTCCCTCTCAGCCGTCACCACCCCCAGCTCCTTCAAGGTCAGTCCAGTCACTCCAAGGATGCCATCCATCCATCTTGCCCTTGGTCGGCCCCTCTTCCTTTTGCCTTCCACTTTCCCCAGCATAATTGTCTTCTCCAGGCTTTGCTGTCTCCTCATGATGTGGCCAAAGGACTTCAACTTTGTCTCTAGTATCCTTCCCTCCAATGAGCAGTCGGGCTTTATTTCCTGGAGGATGGACTGGTTGGATCTTCTCGCAGTCCAAGGCACTCTCAGCACTTTCCTCCAACGCCACAGCTCAAAAGCATCGATCTTCCTTCGCTCAGCCTTTCCTAAGGTCCAGCTCTCACATCCGTAGGTTACTACAGGAAATACCATGGCTTTGACTAGGCGGATCTTTGTTGCCAGTCTGATGTCTCTACTCTTCACTATTTTATCGAGACTGGACATTGCTCTCCTCCCAAAAAGTAAGCGTCTTCTGATTTCGTGGCCACAGTCTGCATCTGCAGTCATCTTTGCACCTAGAAATACAAAGTCTGTCACGGCCTCCACGTTTTCTCCCTCTGTTTCCCATTTGTCAGTCATTCTTGTTGCCATAATCTTGGTTTTTTTGATGTTTAGCTGCAACCCAGCTTTTGCGCTTTCTTCCTTCACCTTGATTAGAAGGCTCCTCAGCTCCTCCTCGCTTTCGGCCATCAGAGTGGTGTATTATTATCTATATATATTAAAATGTTGTTGTCATCGTGAGTGGGTTAAAAACGAAAAAAATACAGGTCCAAATATCACCAAATTTGGCCTCGAAAACCCTCATACCCCAAGGTATGACCAACAATCATAAAAATTAAAAGAAAGCACCAAAAAAACTAACAAATTCTAAAAAAAGGAGAGGACAACACGGAGCATGCGCACAGGGGTGGGGAGGGTGCACGCACGCAGGAGAGCTCCTCCATCGCCTCTCTCTCTCACCTCGGCGAAACAGTCCTCCTTGTTCTGGCCACTTGCTTTCCCCACCCCCATTGGCTTCTCCTCCTCATCGCCGAAAAAAGCAGCAGCCGGCAGGGAAGGGAGATAGGGATGGAGGCGGGGAGAAGCCCCGCTGCTCAGAGGGAGGGAGGGAAGGAAGGAGGGAGCCCCACAGGGGGCTGCTGTGCTACTGGCAGTGAGGGCAGACCTCTGTGTACATTGCTGGCAGCTCCAACAGTGCAGGAAGGAGTCGTTTTGGGGAGAAGTGGGCCTCGAGCAGCCGCACCAAATTGAGCACTCCCACTCCCTTTGCTGGTAAAGGTGTGTGTGCATGTGCCTGATACAGATTATTATGAAGCTGAGGCTGGCCATCTGTCAGGAGTGGTTTGGTTGTGCTTCTCCCATATGGCAGAAGGCAGGCCGTAGCGAGGGGGGTGGGTTAGGGGTTCAACCCCCCCCCCCCGAAATGTTTCAGATTTTTTTAAAAAACCTGGTTTACTCATGAATTTTAACTGGTTAACCAAACCCCCATGCTAAGTCTATGAGATGCAAAAAATCAAGAGTCCCTCCAGAACTGCAAGCACTATCTCAAGCAATTTATTCACACTGTCATTACTTGCAGCAATAGCCGATGTAGTTGTTCTGGTACAGCTTTACCAGGAGCTCCAACTTTATTTGCTTTGTATTAAATGTTTGCTTGCAGTCTTAGGTTTCAGGGACTCTGCAGATAGGTGGCTTCTTTGGTTGCAGTCATAGGGCAAGTCACCTGTCCATCATTGTTAAGTTTTGGTCCCGCCCCTTGCTCGGGGCAATTGGGAAGGGAAGGGAGCCATTTTTAGTCAGTCTCAGTAAGGTAAGCTTATGTATAGGATGTGTGCAAGCTTCCCCTGTACAAAAGCTTCAACCCTTAAGACCTTCCGGGGGAGAAAGGTCTTAAGAGTCTCCAAAGAATTTCCAGGAAAACAGCCCTAAAGACCAAAGAACTCCAGCTGGAGAACATCTACTGCCTTGCTGGTAGGTCCACTCGGCGTTCGAGACGCAGTTCGACCCGGTAGCAGAGCCCACATCAGTAAGGGTTAGATTACAGTCAGCCTGGGAGAAGTTAAAACGGGGATTTTCCTTTAAAGAAGAAGTTAAAAAGGGGATTTTCCTTTAAAGAAGAAGTTATTGAAGACAGTTGCCTGTCCTTCGTGGGCAAGATTAGGAATTCACCAGTTGCCTAAAAGTTTGGTATCATTTGCTTAACTTTACTGAAGACAAGAGAAGTTTCTGTTTGATTCTTCATTAATAAAAGACTTTGTTGTACTTCTCAAGCCATCTAAAGACTGTTTGTGGTGGAAACCTCTGAGAACTTCTCTTTAGGCCCCCTGGCTTCCCGCTGGGCAAAGGTTGCACATCCTGTTCTAAAGACAATTATTTACAGGCCCAGTGCACAACAGAACAGTAGTGAAGCAACCAAGTTTGGGGCGGGGGGGGGGGGATGTTGAATGCTCTCATTAAGGAGGCCAGACTTGGTGGAGGTGGTTGACAAGGGCGGACCTGCCGGCTATTGAAGGCTGCTCTGCCCCCTGCTCTGCTCTTTGCTTCAGAGTGAGCTAGGAGGCAGGTTTCAACACCCCCCCTGCGAAATTTTCAACCCCCCCCCCGAAAATTTCAACCCCTCCCAAAAAGATTTTCTGGCTACGGCCCTGGCAGAAGGGGCTGGACTGGATGGCCTTTGGAGGTCTCTTTCTACCCTACTACTCTATTCTTAACCAAAGTCTGAATGGCCCTCTGTCAGGAGTGCTTTGGTTGTGCTTCTCCTATAAGGTAGAAGGGGCTGGACTAGATGGCCCTTGGAGGTCTCTTTCCTCCCTTCCTATCCCATCACTTCTCTTCTGGGCTTGGTGTCACCGCCAAAGGGATCCCTGCTTGGCACAGAGACAAGAAGGTGAGCAGGCCACTGAACCCCCCCCCCCCCCCCCACCACCACAGGGAGAGAGAAAGGAAATCCTTCCAGCAGCAGCAGGAGGAGGAGGATGAGCCTGGCAGGTCAAGGCCACCCGTGAGCATCAACAGAGTGCCTCAGGAGAGTGGTGAGTGTTGGTGGGGGCAACTTTACAGCCCTTGAGGTCTTTTACGAAGGGAAAGGAAGAGACACCCCTGTAGAATTACAGGCAGTCTTCAACCTACAAACAAGATCCGTTTTCTAGGTTTGCTCTTTGGTTGCATTTCTAAGGCCCCTTCGACATACCTGATCAAAACCCCACATTAACACCTTTCATATGGAATATATGGCAGTGTAGACTCAGATAAACCAGGGCCCTTCCACACAGCCCTATAACCAAAATATTTATTTTATTATTTATTTATTTACTTTGCTTGTATACTAGAGTTTTTCAGCCCGTAGGCGACTCAACGCGGTTCACAACGAGAGCAAAAAAGTCCATCGTACAACATACAATATTTAAAACCATTAACCGCATAATATACAAAATAATGCCACATCAATAACAACACATTAACGTCTCGTAACTAAAATCGTGATCCAATTCGTCATCCATAATTCCGTTTCCTATATTCATCCTTCAATTGCACTATTTATCTGAACGCCTGTTCAAACAGCCAGGTTTTTAGTTTTCTTCGAAACACCATTAACGAAGGGGCTGATCTAATGTTCATGGGAAGGGCGTTCCATAGCCGAGGGGCCACCACAGAGAAGGCCCTGTCACTTGTCCCCGCCAGCCGTACTTGCGATGCAGGCGGGATCGAGAGCAGGGCCTCCCCAGAAGATCTTAGAGTCCTGGTGGGTTCATAGGCAGAGATACGTTCGGATAGGTAGCTATCTAGGCACAATATCTAGGCACAATAACCCACAACATCTACTTTCAACTGGCTTTTCAGAGAGGCCCTCAGGCCTTAGTTTGAGGATTCCTGTTCTAATGAATGGGCAGAATACCAAGAGGATGCAATGGTCGATGTGTCCACAAGAGGGCGGCAAAAGATTACACATAGGCGTCCTGGAGAAAAGCGGCCTCTGAGGCTCTAATCATGGAAAGGCAGAATACCAAGAGGGTGCAATGCTCGATGTGTCCACTAGAGGGCAGCAAAGGGCACCCCACTCTAGCCGCCTTTAAGAAAGATCTAAAAACTTGGCTTTTATTATGTATTTATTTATGTATTTACAGTATTTATATTCCGCCATTCTCACTCCGAAGGGGGATCACAATGTACATATACACGGCAAACATTCAAGGCCGTTTTTGACGTACAAGACATACAGACAGATAGAGGCCTGCTCGATTCAGCCACGGGGAAGCTGGGGAGCTGTCGCTTCGTCCACTATGATGTCGAGCCTTTTTGATCGTAGTATTTCCTCCTTGCTCTCCGGCATTTTTATGGTGTCATAAATTATTAGCCTCCCCGCTTTAAGTGGTCCATAATTTCTCTACTGACAGCTCATAGCTGTTTTTGAACTGCTTAGGTCGACAGTGAGCTGTGCATTTTTTTTACAGCTTTTTTATTTTTGCAGCTGTAAACAGTCTGACGCTGAATGTCGATTCGGGCTTCGAACTTGCCACCTTTTGGTTGGTAGTGATTTATCGCAACTGATTAACCAGTTGTGCTACCAGCCTGGCAATTTCCGATGTGCTTTTGGCGAGTGACCATGTATTCCATTCCTGTTGTTTTTCATCCACACTGTTTTATTTATTTATTATTTATTTATTTACTTTGCTTATATACCGCTGTATCTCAAGCCCGAAGGCGACTCACAGCGGTTCACAAACAGTAAAAACAGTAGAAACAGCAGTGGTTCCATACAACATATAACAATAGACTTAACACATTATCCATAAATTACCAATAAGCAATTACAATGCACAATTATTACGAAAAACAACCGTACCCAATCTTCCCATCATCCAAGCGTAGTCCAGGTTCGTCGTCCATTGTTCCATTCCTATGTTCCATTACCAGATTGCACTAAATTACTCAAACGCCTGCACAAACATCCAGGTCTTCACCTTTTTGCGGAATACCATTAGAGATGGTGCTAGTCTAATGTCCGTAGGAAGGGTGTTCCACAGCCGAGGAGCCACCACCGAGAAGGCCCTATTTCTCGTCCCCGCCAGCCGAGCTTGAGAAGCAGGCGGGATCGAGAGCAGGGCCTCCCCGGAAGATCTCAAACTCCTGGTGGGTTCATAGGCAGAGATGCGGTCAGATAGGTAGCTTGGGCCGGAACCGTTTAGGGCTTTAAAGGCCAACGCCAGCACTTTGAATTCAGCCCGGTAGCAGATCGGTAGCCAGTGGAGTTGGCGCAACAGGGGGGTTGTATGCTCCCTGCGCTCCGCTCCTGTTAAAATCATGGCTGCCGAGCGTTGGACTAGTTGGAGCTTCCGAGCTGTCTTCAAAGGCAACCTCACGTAGAGAGCGTTGCAGTAGTCTAAACGGGATGTAACCAGAGCGTGGACTACCGTGGCCAAGTCAGACTTCCCAAAGTACGGGCGCGGTATGTTTTCCTCATATTGCTCTTCCCTCCACCTTATCGAAAGTCTAACACCACTCTTCCCCCACAAATATACCTTTTTCATTGCTCTCTCATTGTATGTTTTTACCCTGTTTCCCCTTCTGCTCCCTCACCCATATTGTGTTTTTAGTAGTTGTATTTATATTTTTAATGTACCAAACATGCCAGGTTTGTAAGGAAACGTGACACTATTTCCTGTGCTGGTCAATGACCGAAATAAATGTTTTGATTTGATTTGATTGCTCTCTCATCCAGAGATTTATCATTTTATGTTGTGCATTTGGCCTGCCCACTGTGTTTGATTTTTGTTATGTTATTTTGCTTGAATAGCTTATTTATTTTATTGTGATGTTATTTTTGTTGTTTATATTTTATTTTGCTTTAATGTATCATGGGGCTTGGCCTCATGTAAGCCTCTCCGAGTCCCCTTTGGGGAGATGGTGGCAGGGTATAAATAAAGTTTATTATTATTGGGTTGTTGTAGGTTTTTTCGGGCTATATGGCCATGTTCTAGAGGCATTCTCTCCTGACGTTTCGCCTGCATCTATGGCAAGCATCCTCAGAGGTAGTGAGGTCTGTTGGAACTAGGAAAAAGGGTTTATATATCTGTGGAAAGACCAGGGTGGGACAAAGGACTCTTGTCTGTTGGAACTAGGTGTGAATGTTTCAACTGATCACCTTGATTAGCATTTGATTGCCTGGCAGTGCCTGGAGCAATCTTTTGTTGAGAGGTGATTATAGAATCATAGAATCATAGAATCAAAGAGTTGGAAGAGACCTCATCGGCCATCCAGTCCAACCCCCTGCCAAGAAGCAGGAATATTGCATTCAAATCACCCCTGACAGATGGCCATCCAGCCTCTGTTTAAAAGCTTCCAAAGAAGGAACCTCCACCACACTCCAGGGCAGAGAGTTCCACTGCTGAACGGCTCTCACAGTCAGGAAGTTCTTCCTCATGTTCAGATGGAATCTCCTCTCTTGTCATTTGAAGCCATTGTTCCTCGTCCTAGTCTCCAAGGAAGCAGAAAACAAGCTTGCTCCCTCCTCCCTGTGGCTTCCTCTCACATATTTATACATGGCTATCATATCTCCTCTCAGCCTTCTCTTCTTCAGGCTAAACATGCCCAGCTCCTTAAGCCGCTCCTCATAGGGCTTGTTCTCCAGACCCTTGATCATTTTAGTCGCCCTCTTCTGGACACATTCCACCTTGTCAATATCTCTCGTAGATGTCCCTGATTGTTTCCTCTCTGTTGTTGTGCTGTTGTAATTTTAGAGTTTTTTAATACTGGTAGCCAGATTTTGTTCATTTTCATGGTTTCCTCCTTTCTGTTGAAATTGTCCACATGCTTGTGGATTTCAGTGGCTTCTCTGTGTAGCCTGACATGGTGGTTGTGAGAGTGGTCCAGCATTTCTGTGTTCTCAAATAATATGCTGTGTCCAGGTTGGTTCACCAGGTGCTCTGCTATGGCTGACTTCTCTGGTTGGAGTAGTCTGCAGCGCCTTTCATGTTCCTGGATTCTTGTTTGGGCAATGCTGCATTTGGTGGTCCCTATGTAGACTTGTCCACAGCTGCATGGTACATGGTAGACTCCTGCAGAGGTGAGAGGATCCCTCTTGTCCTTTGCCGAACGTAGCATTTGTCGGATTTTCTTGGTGGGTCTGTAGATAGTTTGTATGTTGTGTTTCTTCATCAGCTTCCCTATGCGGTCAGTGGTTCCCTTGATGTATGGCAAGAACACTTTTCCTCTGGGTGGATCCTTGTCTTGACTCTTGTGGCTTGTTCTCGGTCTTGCAGCTCTTCTGATGTCTGCGGTGGAGTATCCATTGGCCTGTAGAGCCTACTTTAGGTGGTTCAGTTCATCTTGGAGGAGGTGGGGTTCGCAGGTTCCTTTTGCACGGTCTGCCAAGGCTTTAATGGTGCTTCTTTTTTGACTTGGGTGGTGGTTGGAGTTTTTTTGTAGATATCTATCTGTGTGTGTGGGTTTTCTGTAAACAGTGTGACCCAATTGTTGATCTGGTTTGCGGATGACCAGGACATCTAGAAAAGGCAGTCTTCCTTCATTTTCTTTTTCCATGGTGAATTGGATGTTTGGGTTACAACATACAAACTATCTACAGACCCACCAAGAAAATCCGACAAATGCTATGTTCAGCAAAGGACAAGAGGGATCCTCTCACCTCTGCAGGAGTCTACCATGTACCATGCAGCTGTGGACAAGAAGTTTACAGAGGGACCACCAAATGCAGCATTGCCCAAACACGAATAAAGGAACATGAAAGGCACCGCAGACTACTTCAACCAGAGAAGTCAGCCATAGCAGAGCACCTGATGAACCAGCCTGGACACAGCATATTATTTGAGAACACAGAAATGCTGGACCACTCTCACAACCACCATGTCAGACTACACAGAGAAGCCATTGAAATCCACAAGTATGTGGACAGTTTCAACAGAAAGGAGGAAACCATGAAAATGAACAAAATCTGGCTACCAGTATTAAAAAAACTCTAAAATTAGAACAGCACAACAACAGAGAGGAAACAAACAAGGACATCTACTCACCTCTCAAGAAAAGATTGCTCCAGGCACTGCCAGGCAATCAAATGCTAATCAAGGTGATCAGTTGAAACATTCACACCTAGTTCCAGCAGACAAGAGTCCTTTGTCCCACCCTGGTCTTTCCACAGATATATAAACCCATTTTCCTAGTTCCAACAGACCTCACTACCTCTGAGGATGATAGCTAGCAGGTGAAACGTCAGGAGAGAATGCCTCTAGACCATGGCCATACATGCAGCAAAAAATAAATAAATTAATAAATGCAGCAAATAAAATAAATAATAAATACAGCCCGAAAAAACCTACAACAACCCAGTGATTTCGGCCATGAAAGCCTTCGACAATATATTTATTATTATTATTATTATTATTATTACTACTACTACACATAGGAGACCTGGCCAAAAGGGACCTCTGTGGTTCTAATGGATGGGCAGAATACCAAGAGGATGCAATGCTCCATGTATCCACTAGAGGGCGGCAAAAGATTACACTCAGGAGTCCTGAGCAAAAGGGACCTCTGTGGTTCTAATGGAAAGGCAGAATACCAAGAGGGTGCATTGCTCAATGTGTCCACTCGAGGGCAGCAAAGAATTCCCATTATGGTCCCATTGGAGCCCTATTGGAGTCCCATTCAGTCCTATCTGGATTACAAGTCCCCTTGGAGCCCTATTGGAGTCCCATTCTGGTATTATGCGGATTGCACGTCCCATTTCCCCCCAAAGCAGACCCACCTCGAGGTATTCCTTGCGGTGGAGGCCCTTCCATCCTCTCCAGGCTCCTTCCAAGGCCAGATCCGCTGCGCTGGATAAGGACGCCATGGTGGCCATAACGGCGGCCAAGAAGAGGGGACCCATCTCTCTGTGGGGCAGAGAACATCTTCAGCAGATCACGATGGCCATCTGCAGGGAGGGTTCGGCTGGTGTCAGTCCCTGTCTATTTATGTGGTATCTATCTGATACTTATCTATTTATCATTTATCTATCTGTCCATCTGATACATCTCTGTTTATGTATCAATCTGATACCTGTCTACGTTATACCTACCTATGTATTTATCTGATACCTATCTATGTGATATCTATCTCCCTACCTGGTATGTCTCTGATATACCTGTCTCTCTGTCTGATACCTGTCTATCCATATAATATTTATCTATCTATCTGATATTTATCTATGTATCTATCTAATCCAGCACACTGCCCACCACCCAAGTGAAGGCTTTCATACCAGGACAATTCCATCCTAGATTTTATGTGTTTCCTCCACCACAGACATCCCAGTGTTTCTTACTCTCTCCACAGGTGTGGAATTTGCATGACCCCACCCACTGCCTTTCCCTTAACCCTTTCCTATTCTTTCTATGGCACACAGCAAACAGAGGAATCGATCACCAACTAAACATACTAAAGAGGTTAAGGGAGAATTCACCATGATTTAGAAAAGTTGTAGATACTGGGATGTATATCTGCAATCTAATAGCACTCTGAACTCCACCAATGATAAACCTGGAACTAACTAGGCACGGAGAAACCCCATGACCAACAAAACATACTGGAGGTCTTTGGAGGGATTTACAGGAGTTGTAGTTCATCTACATCCAGAGCGCACTATGAACCCAAACAATGATGGATCTGGACCCAAACTTGGCACACCTACCTGATATGCCCAAATTTGATTACTGACGGGTTTTGAGGGGAATTAGCCTGAGCATTTTGGAGATGTAGGTACTGGGATTTATAGTTCACCTACAATCAATGAGCACTCTGAACTCCACCAAAGATGGAATTGGACCAAACTTTGCACATAGAGCCCCCATATGACTAGCAAAAAAATACTGGAGGTCTTTGGGGAAAATTTACCTTGATTTGGGGAAGTTGTAGTTCACCTACATCCAGACAGCACTGTGAACCCAAACATCGATGGATCCGAACCAAATTAGGCACACACACACGATAGGCTGAAATTTGATTACTGGAGGGGCTTGGGTGGAACTGACTTTCATTTCGGGGAGTTGTAGTTCACCCACAACCAGGGAAACTGCAACCTCCACTAATGATGGACCTGGACCACAATTGGCACACAGAACCCCCATGACTGATTTAACCTACTGGAGGGGTGAGAGGAGACTGGCTCAGCATAGTGGGAGTTATAGTTTACCCTGCAGACAGAGAGGACACTGAACCCCACCAATGATGGGTCTAGATCAAACTTGCCCAACATAACAAACTTTAAGTACAGATGGAGTTTCTCAGGGTTAATTATTATCCTTTTCCCCCCAAGAAAGAGCAAACTTACCTTTTTCTCTTTGCAGATAAGGAAAGGGAAAGACCTTGCTTCCTTCTTGTTCTCTCAGTCTCTGAAAGGGAGAAGTCGCCCTAGTCTCTTTCTTTGTGAAGAAACTGCCACAAGTCACACGGTTTCCGTTCCGAAGAACACACATTTTGCGCAATTCGGGTTTCCGGGGGAAAAGCTTAAAAACCACAGGTTGACATCAGTTTCCATACCTTGCGATAATGATTATATGCACAGCCTTTGAGAGAGATGGAACATGCCTTTTAAGCCTTTAAAAGCTTCCATGTCTTTCTCCTCCTCATCCTCTGTTTAGGCGGAAACTTTTGAGCGGCATTGGCATTGGAGGGTGACAACGGCACTTTGGATCTCGATAAAGAGAAGAAAGCAGGATAATGATGATGATAATGATGATGATGCTTTAGCTGGGAAAAATCGATATTGCTTTCCTCATCCTCTGTTTCCATGGAAGCTTTTTAGTAGTATTGGCATTGGACGGTGACAATGGCACTTTAAGACAGGAAAGCGGGTATTATGATGACTCATCTATACACATAGATGAGTGAAAATATGTGTGTGTGTGTGACTGGGCTGCCCACTTACACAGACAAGCTCCCGCCTCCATAAACAGCTCCAGCTCCCACTCCTCAGGAGACACCAAAGGCCCTCCCTCCAATGAAATTGCAGGTTATCATGAGCACCATGAACATGTCCAAGAGCCCTGCCAATGTCCTCCACCAACACCATCCTGCCCAGGCTTTCATACAGGAACAATGTCCTCCTAGATTTTCTATTTTTTCTTCCACCATAGGCATCCCAGTGTTTCTCCCTCCATTGGTGTGGAATTTGCATGACTTCACCCACTGCCTCTCCCTTAACCCTTTCCTATTCTTTTCTATGGCGCACAGCCAACAGAGGAATTGATCAGCAACGGAACATACTAGAGAAGTTTGGGGAGAATTTACCATGATTTATAGGAGTTGTACGTACTGGGATGTATAGTTCACCTGCCATCTAAAAGCACTCTGAACTCCACCAACGATGGACTCACTTGGCACACAGAACCCCCATGACCGACAAAACATACTGCACGTCTGTGGAGAGATTCAAAGGAGTTGTAGTTCACCTACATCTAGAGCGCACTGTGAATTCAAACAATGATGGATCGGGACCAAGCTTTGTATGCATACCTGATATGCTCAAATTTGAACACTGTTGGGCTTTGAGGGGAGTTGCGCCTAGACATTTTGGAGTTGTAGGTACTGGGATTTATAGTTCACCTGCAATCAATGAGCACTCTCAACTCCACCAAAGATGGAATTGGGCCAAACTTGGCACATAGAGCCCCCAAGACTAGCAAAAAAATACTGGAGGTCTTTGGGGATAATTTACCTTGATTTGGGGGAGTTGTAGTTCAACTACATCCAGAGAGCACTGTGAACCCAAATACTCATGGATCTGGACCAAACTTGGCACACATCCCTGATATGCCGAAATTTGATTCCTGGAGAAGTTTCTTTTCTTTTCTTTTCTTTTTTTTTTTGGGGGGGGGGGAGGACTGACCTTCCTTCCTAGGACTTGTAGTTCATCCACAACCAGAGAACCAGTACTTCCACCGATGATGGGCCTGGACCAAACTTGGCACACAGAACCATGATCAATTCAACATACTGGAGGGGTTTGAGAGGACTGGCTGACCAAAGTGGAAGTGGAGTTTACTCTACAGCCAGGGAGCACACTGAACTCCACTGATGATGCATCTAGAGCAAATTTGCCCAACATAACCAACTTTAAGTACTGACGGTGCTTCACGGAGTTAACCTGGCATGATGGGAGTTGTAACTCATACACAACTTTGTACAATTAAATAGCTGACGTTTCCAAATTACCCGGGCAACGTCGGTTACCCAAGCTAGTCATAATAAAGATGATGCTTGAGCTGGGAAAGATACATATTCCTCTTCTCGTCCTCTGTTTAAGCATAAGCTTTTTAGCAGCACTGGCATGAGAGGGTGACAATGGCACTCTCAAGACAGGAAAGTGGGTACTACTACTACTACTACTACTACTACTACTACTATGAATCATAATAATGATGATGCTTGAGCTGGGAAAGAGTTGTCTTCCTACAACAGGAAATGCAAACAGCAGCTGACTCGGTGAAATGCAAAACCTTATTTAAACATGAAAGGAAACCGATAAGAAAAACCACACCGGACGCAAGCCGCTGGTTTCCCATAGTTTTAATGCGTCACTACATCTTACCACTCATAATTATAAAAGAATAAGAATCCATAAAAATATTTTCTTTTCATAATACGCACTTAAAAGTATAATGGGGGGGGGGGGGAGTCATTTGTGGTTCACGGGGGCTGCGGTTGTCCGGTGGGCCGGCTTTCCTCGCTTCCCTCCCGAAGCATCTTCTGGCATGAAATGGCAGAGCCCCGAACCCCGAGGAAAAAGCGGGGGCAAAGGAAAGAGGGAAGGGTGAAAAAGAAGAGTGGGTGCAAACATGGCCCCTTTCCCTCCAAAAACCCCTTCCAAATTGCCTTTTGACTTAAAGTGGTGGAACTTCTAGTCCCTCAGAAGTCCAAAAGAAGGGTTTGGTAGCCCTTGATGACCCTCAGAGGTCAGCAACATTGGATTTTCTGTCCCTAGAAGACCCCCAGAGGTCCAAAACTAGGGTTTTCTGGTCCGTGAGGAACCCCAAAGGCCCAAAGGTAAGTTTTTGTGATCCTTGAGGAGCCCCAATGGTCTAAAAGAAGGGTTTTGTGGCCCTCAGAGACCCCCAGAGGTCAGAAAAGAAATGATTTCTGGCCTTTGGAGATCCTCAATGGTTAGAAATACTAGATTTTCTGACCCTTGAGGACTCCCAAAGGTCCAAAAATGGTTTTCTGGTCCTTGAGGAACCTCAAAGGTCCAAAAGAAGGGTTTACTAGTCCTTGAGTAGTCCCAAAGTTCCAAAAGAAGGGTTTTTGTGGTATACTAGATTTTCCAGCCCTTAAGGACCCCCAAAGGTCCAAAAGTAAGTTTTTCTGGCCCTTAGCCCAAAAGGTCCAAAAGAAGGGTTTTGTGTGCCATCAGGGACCTTCAGAGGTCCGAAATGAAGGGTTTTGTGGTCTTTGAGGACCCTCAGAAGTCAGAAATATTAGATTTTCCAGCTCTTGAGGACCCCCAAAGGTCTAAAAGTAATGTTTTCTTGCCCTTGAGGAGCCCCAAAGGTCCAAAAGTAAGGTTTTCCAGTCCTTGAGGAACCCCAAAGGTCCAAAAGAAGGGTTATGTGGCCTGCAGGGATTCTCAGAGGTCAGAAATACTAGATTTTCTGGCCCTTAAGGACCCCCAAAGGTTTAAAAGTAAAGTCCGGTCCTTGGGGAACCCCCCAAAGGTCCAAAAGTAAAGTTTTCCAGCCCTTGAGGAACCACAAACTTCCAAAAGAAGAGTTTTCCGGTCCTTGAGGAACCCCAAAGGTCAAAAGTAAGGATTTCCGGCCCTTGAGGAACCAAAAAAGGTCTAAAAGTAACGTTTTTCCAGCCCTTGAGGAACCCCAAAGGTCCAAAAGAAGGGTTTTCTGATCCTTGAGGAACCCCAAAATTTCAAAATAAGTTTTGTGATGTGTAGGGACTCTCAGAGGTCAGAAATGAAAGGTTTTGTGGCCTTTGGGGATTCTCAGAGTTCATAAAGAAGACCTTTGTGGCTTGCGAGGCTCCTTAAGAGACCAAATCAGAAAGGTCTTGTTGAAATATAGATGTGGATTGGAAACTGGAACAAGAGGAACTGATCAATGGGACGGGAAAACGTCCCTCGGAGGTGTGTTTGGGGACATTCAGGGGTGTTTCTGCGGCGACATCCCACCCCCATAAAAGCTACCAATTCGAAGAGAGGCCAATTCCGAGAGGGAGAAAGGGGCAGGGGAAGAAAGCGGGGCAAATCGGGGACACAATCGCTAACCTGGAGAGGACTGAAGAGCCGGCGGAGATGGAGACAAGCGGTTCGGGGCTCCGGAGAAGGGTACATCTCACCGCGACCACTCCAATGGAGCCCCACCTTCTGTCAATGGGAATCAGACCTCGGAAGAGATCCATGACACGTCTCTGTCTGCTCTCTCCGCACTGTTTTTGGGGGGAGCTTCTTTATCTCCAAGAGGACAGCGAGGGGAGAGATGCACACAGAAGGAAAGGGAGAGCCTGCCATTTATTCCAGAGTAGCAGCAACATCGTTCGAGGGAGGACGAGAAGGAGGGAGGCACAAGGGGCCGGGAAAGGAGTCGGCGGCAGGCACGGAAAGGGGGGTGGCACAGTCTCGGCTCCCCTCGTTTGCTCTGGACGTTGTGCCCAGCACCGGAGGAGGAGAGGAAAACACAGAGAGAAAGAGAGAGGAAAACACAGAGAGAAAGAGAGAAAGAGAGAGGCAAACGGGCAAGACGAAGCCAAGGTTCAGAGACGAGACTCGAAAGGAAAGGGGAAACTGGGGGTTTGTCATAGGGTTGGGTTTTTTTTGGGGGGGGGGTATCTCTGCCCCCTCAGAGGTATTCTTGAAGAAAGTGCAGCAGCGTGATTTCGTAGTGCTCCCCTGACTCCGGGCAGCGAATACTGTGTCGCTCGTTGGGGTAGATCTGCAAGGAGAGGAAAGGAGAGCTTGGAAGAGCATCTTTCAGGAGTGCTTTGATTGTACGGCAGGGATAGGGTCAGTCTAGATCAGGCATGGGCAAACTACGGCCCTCCAGGGGTTTTGGACTTCAACTCCCACAATTCCTATCATAGTGTTGTTGTTATAATAGAATAATAATAATAATAATAATAATAATAATAATAATAATAATAATCTTTATTTGTATACAGCTCTATCTCCCCTAGTGGCAGGCATGTAGCCAGGGGGGGGGGCTCGGGGGGCTTCAGCCCCCCCCCCCCCCCGAAATTCTCATGGTGGTTCGCGAAAAGGCCTTACTGGTGCATTATTTAAACTGTTATGTTTATTGATATCATGATCTGATCACCATACTCAATATATCCCATATGCATGGGGGTATTCGGGTAATGATACAAAAGGTTTGCTAGGCTAGACCCTCTTTCACTCAGACTCAGCCCCCCCCGAAACTCAGCCCCCCCCGAAACCCCCCCTGAAAATTTTTTAGCCCCCCCCCGAAACGAAATCCTGGCTACGGGCCTGCCTAGTGGACTCAGGGCAGCACAAAAGCAACACAAAAACATACAAAGTAGCCGTTTAAAACATAAACATAAAACTATTAACACAATCCTATACATTAAAAAACCAATTCCAACACTATCGTGCAAAGTAAGCTACCAATGGCCAGAATTTCAAAGTGAGCCCAGGCAGTTTGAAAGGGCTGAGCTAGTGCAGTGGTAATGCAGGACCCGGGAATGCGTAAAGTCCAAAGAATAATCCTAACTAATGGCCATAGTGGGGCCTGGGGCTACTCATTTCCAGAACCTACTGAACAACTATAAAAAAAAGGTATGGGCCAGGGCTAGTACCACAAGAAGACAAAGGACTAGGGGAGTGGGTAAAGTGCAAGGTCAGGTCCTAACTGATGGCCTGGGGCCTGAGACTAATAGTTTTCAAAGGCCTGATGGAACCACCAAGTCTTCAGGTCCCTGCGGAAAGAGGAGAGTGATGGGTCTTGTCTTATCTCTCTGGGGAGGGCATTCCAGAGGCAGGGAGCCACCACCGAAAAGACCCTCTCCCTAGTCCCCACCAATGGCGCTTAGGATGGTGGTGGGAGCGAGAGGAGGGCCTCCCCGGTAGATCTAAGAGTCTGCGCCTGTTTATAGGGGGAGAGCAATCGCGCAGGTAGGCGGGGCCCAAACCATTTAGGCTTTATAGGTCATTTGGGGATTGTGGCGCAGCTGGCTGAGTGTCAGCTGCATTAAGATCACTCTGACCAAAAAGGTCATGAGTTCGAAGCCAGCCCGGGTTGGAGTGGGTTTCCAACCAATTGTGTGTAGCCTGTTGTCGACCTTTGCAACCCGAAAGACAGTTGCATCAAGTAGGAAAATAAGGTACCACCTTAAAGTGTGGGGAGGCTAAATTAACTCATTTATGAGGCCATAAAGAAGACTCCAGCAAAGCATTCCAGCGGGGAAGCATGCGGGGAATGTGGAAGTGCTTCATCAGCGTCGCAGATGGACGATGAAAGCGACAGCTCCCCTGGAGGCCAGAAAAAGTTAAATAGCCTCTGTTTATGTCTGTATATGTTTGTATGTCAAAAATTGCCATTGAATGTTTGCCATATATGTGTACACTGTAATCCGCCCTGAGTCCCCTGTGGGGTGAGAAGGGCGGAATATAAAAGCTGTAAATAAATAAATAAATAGCCCACACTTTGAATTGGACTCAGCAACTTATCAGCAGCCAGGGAAGCTGTTTCAATAGAGACGTTGTGCGCTCCCTATAGTTAGCTCCAGTTAGGAGCCTGGCTGCCGCCCGTTGTACTAGTTGGAATTTCTGGGCTGTCTTCAAATACAGCCCCACATAGAGCAAATTGCAGTAATCCAATCTGGATGCAACCAAAGTTAGCTTTGTTTATATCCCCTATCTTTCTCCTCCCCACTGGGACCCTGGACCTGTTCATCCTCCATCTTCATCCTGAATACAAGCCATGTATTGTTGTTGTTGTTACAGTAGAGTCTCGCTTATCCGACATTCCGTCTTATCCGACGCTCTTATCCAACGCCTCCCTTTTCCTCCAGCATTTCCCCTTCAATTAAAGGAGCGCTCCCCAACTCTCTCTCCATTCTCAATAAGTGAAAAAAGCAAGACAAGGAGGAGGAGGAGGGAGGAAAGAGGCAGGACCGGAAGCGGTAGCGTCCTCTCTCCTTCCCTCTGTGATTTCCATGCTCCTCTTCCGCATCCGGGCACATCCTGCTGGGCCGCTCTAACCACGAGGCATTGCCTTGCCTGAACTCTTTGAGTCCCTGTTGCTAGTATTCTAGGTGTCTAGCGCCACGTCGGAGGGTAACAGGAGGAGACTCCGTATTATCCGACATTTTTGTTTATCTGACATTCTGCTGACCTGTTCATGTCAGATAAGCGAAACTCTACTGCATTATGATTGTTTTAAATGCCTCACAATTTAACAACGGAAAATGAACACTTCCAGCGTTAATTTTATTATTATTGGTATTAATATGATACTGGGATGTATAGTTCAACTGCAATCAAAGACCGCTCTGGACCTCACCAATGATGGCCCTGGACCTAACCTGGCACACAGAATCACCACGACCAATTGAAAATACTGGAGGGGTTTCGGGGGAACTGACCTTCCTTTCTGGAAGTTGTAGTTCACTTACATCCAGAGACACTGTGACCACCACCGATGACAGATCTGGACTACATTTGACACACACAAGCCCCATGACCAAAGAAAAATACTGAAGAGGTTTGGGGGGAATTCACCTTGATTTATAGACTTTGTAGGTACTGGGATGTATAGTTTAACTGCAATCAAAGAGTACTCTGCACTGGAGGGATTTGAGGGGACTGACCCACCATGTTGGGAGCTGTAGTTTATCCTGCAGACAGAGATCACACTGCAACCCACCAATGATGCATCTAGAGCAAACTTGCTCAACATGACAAACTTTAACTACTGCTGGAGTTTCAGGGGGTTAACCTGGCATGATGTGAGTTGTAGTTCACGGTGCCCATGAAGACTTCCACCACCATTATCATCATTATCATTATATCCTGACGAAGGTGATTTACTTGAGCTGGGCCCGTGGATGCTTGCACACTTCCATCCCATCTATTTAAATTATTATGATTATTTCCTGACTATCGTGATTTACCTTATCTGGTCCTACAGGCACTTGCATTCTTCCATTCCATCTATTACTATTATTATTACCTTTATTTATATCCCCCCTCTTTCTTCTTGTCGTAGGGATTCCTCCATCTTTGTCCCAAATATCAGCCACATATTATATTATTCTTATTCTTATTATTTATTTATTTCTACATAGCAACACAGCACACATCCACATTAGGTCCAAGTGTCTGGGATTTGTCTCTGAATATCGGGGACAAAATAGACAACCTCACTTACAGAAAAAAAAAACATGGCTGTCCAGACCAACAGACAAAAACAAAAATTCCACAAATGCCAAAAGCAACAGCCGAAACCAGAACTGGATACATCACGGACCATCATCAACCTGACAGACAGACAACTCTCTGAAGACCAAGTATCCATACTAGCGAAAGGAGGAAATTTTGCTGTCACCACCACCAGGATCCCAGTAGAAAACATCATTGCCAATGTCGAATCAGCAATTTATCGCCTCCCCGAGGAAGAAGCAGAAGAAGTAAGAGGGGAAACAGCAAGGGTCCTAAAAAAGGCAAAGCTTCCCTCCAGTAACGTTACAAGGAAGGAAAGACAAGCCACCAGAGATCTCAACTCAGATCCTGATATCATCATTCTCCCAGCAGTCAAGGGGTATGCCACAGTAATCATGGATACGAAACAACACAAGGAGAAGATCAGAAAAATCCTGGATCCTACTATATACAGAAAACTTAAACAAGACCCAACTTCCAAAATAACGAGAAAAACCAACATTCTGATTAAGAACTCCTCGACATACGACAACAACTATGCAAATCGGAAGCCCTTCCACCTAGGCTTTATGGACTCCCAAAAATCCATAAGGACTCCACCCCACTCAGACCCATCGTGAGTGCCACTGGATCCCCCACGTACGACTTACCAACATTTCTGGCTGCACAGTTACAAACCCATATTGGGCTCACTACACACTACATCAAGGACTCAGCCTACTTCATAGAAAAAATCAGCAATCTCAAGCTAAATACCAACAACAAACCGATCAGCTTCGATGTGGTGTCTCTATTTACCAAGGTCCCGGAAGCAGACACCATTGCACTAATCAACCAGAAGTTCCCAGAAGACATCACGGCTCTGTTTCACCATTGCCTCACCACCAGCTACTTTCAGTGGGACAATGAATTCTATGAACAGAAAGATCTTGGAGTCCTCGTGGACAACAAGTTAAACATGAGCCAACAATGTGATGTGGTGGCAAAAAAAAGCCAATGGGATTTTGGCCTGCATCAATAGGAGCATAGTGTCTAGATCTAGGGAAGTAATGCTACCCCTCTATTCTGCTTTGGTTAGACCACACCTGGAATATTGTGTCCAATTCTGGGCACCACAAGTCAAGAGAGATATTGACAAGCTGGAATGTGTCCAGAGGACGGCGACTAAAATGATCAAGGACCTGGAGAACAAGCCCTATGAGGAGTGGCTTAAGGAGCTGGGCATGTTTAGCCTGAAGAAGAGAAGGCTGAGAGGAGATATGATAGCCTTGTATAAATATGTGAGAGGAAGCAACAGAGAGGACGGAGCAAGCTTGTTTTCTGCTTCCTTGGAGACTAGGATGCGGAACAATGGCTTCAAACTACAAGAAAGGAGATTCCATCTGAACATGAGGAAGAACTTCCTGACTGTGAGAGCCGTTCAGCAGTGGAACTCTCTGCCCCGGAGTGTGGTGGAGGTTCCTTCTTTGGAAGCTTTTAAACAGAGGCTGGATGGCCATCTGTTGGTCTCTTCCAACTCTTTGATTCTATGATTCTATGAAAGATGGAGTAGCTATGGGGAGCCCTCTCAGCCTGGTCATAGCTAATTTCTACATGGAACACTTTGAAAAACAAGCCCTGGAAACAGCAACAAAAAAGCCCACTATACGGTTCAGATATGTGGATGACACCTTCACCATTTGGAGCTATGGAGAAGAAGAACTAAACAGGTTCCTGGACCATCTCAACAGCATCCACCCAAACATCCAATTCACCATGGAAAAAGAAAATGAAGGAAGACTGCCTTTTCTAGATGTCCTAGTCATCCGCAAACTAGATCAACAATTGGGCCACACAGTTTACAGAAACTTACAAACATTGATAGATACCTACATAAAAACTCCAACCATCACCCAAGTCAAAAAAGAAGCACCATTAAAGCCTTGGCAGACCATGCAAAAAGAATCTGCAAACCCCTCCTCCTCCAAGATGAACTGAACCACCTAAACTGGGCTCTACAGGCCAAAGGAGACTCCACCGCAGACATCAGAAGAGCCGCAAGACCGAGAACAAGCCACAAGGGTCAAGACAAAGATCCACCCAGAGGAAAAGTGTTCTTGCCATACATCAAGGGAACCACTGACCGCATAGGGAAGCTGATGAGGAAACACAGCATACAAACCACCTACAGACCCACCAAGAAAATCCAACAAATGCTACGTTCAGCAAATGACAAGAGGGATCCTCTCACCTCTGCAGGAGTCTACCATGTACCATGCAGCTGTGGACAAGTCTACATTGGGACCACCAAACGCAGCATTGCCCAAACACGAATCAAGGAACATGAAAGGCGCTGCAGACTAATTCAACCAGAGAAGTCAGCCATAGCAGAGCACCTGATGAACCAGCCTGGACACAGCATATTATTTGAGAACACAGAAATGCTGGACCACTCTCACAACAACCATGACAGACTACACAGAGAAGCCATTGAAATCCATAAGCATGTGGACAATTTCAACAGAAAGAAGGAAATCATGAAAATGAACAAAATTTGGCTACCAGTATTTAAAAAAAACCCTCTAAAACTACAACAGCAAAACAACAGAGAGGAAACAATCAGGGACAGCTAATCCCCTCTCAACAAAAAATTCCCCCAGGCACTAGCAAGCCACACTAGCAATGCTAGGCCATCAAATGCTAAACAAGGTGGTTAGTTGAAACATTCACACCTAGCTCCAGCAGACAAGGGTTGTCGAAGGCTTTCATGACCGGAATCACTGGGTTGTTGTAGGTTTTTTCGGGCTATATGGCCATGTTCTAGAGGCATTCTCTCCTGATGTTTCACCTGTATCTATGGCGAGCATCCTCAGAGGTAATGAGGTGACTTCCTCTGAGGATGCTTGCCATAGATGCAGGCGAAACGTCAGGAGAATGCCTCTAGAACATGGCCATATAGCCCGAAAAAACCTACAACAACCCAGTGATTCCGGCCATGCAAGCCTTCGACAATACATTATTATTATTATTATTATTATTATTATTATTATTATCCTTATTTATATCCCACCTTTCTCCTCCCCGTGGGGATCCTGAACTCTAATTCGCCTTGAATACCGTCCTATTATTATTATTATTATTATTATTATTATTATTATTATTATTATCTTCATTGATATTCTGCCTTTTTCCTTCCCAAAGGGCTCACAACCACACAACAAATACCCATTTAAAACAAATACAGACCTGTAGCTGATAGGGCTTCCCAGCCCGGATGAGCTGGGAGATCAGGAAATTGGTGTGGAAAAAGTGCACGTTTTCATCCAGAAACCCATGGAGGATCAGCAAGCGGTTGGGCCTGCGTGGGAGACAAAAGTGGAACACGTCAGGTGTGGAGAACCTACAGCCCTTGGGATTTTGTTGGGACTATGATTCCCACATTTCAAGAACTGTCTTTGATGGGAGTCCAAACCAAAACATCGGAAACTCAACCTCTGGGATAATACTATTGAGCTAGATATCAATGCCCACAGCAGTGTTGGTCTGGATTAGGGATCTCGGAGCAGCTTTTGCTTTCCTTTCAAAGTATACAATTTTTTGGCTCCATGAAAGGGAAAAGCTGGTTTCAGGAAAGGGAAAAGTTGCACATCACAAGTGCTAAACCTGATTCAGCACATAGAAGATGTTTTGAAAGATAGCAGATTACAGAAGCTGTCTTCATAGACCTGTCAGCAGCTTATGACATTGTAAATCATTGCTTCCTCCTGAAAAAAACTATATAATATCACAAAGGACTACCTCCTCACCCACTTAAAAGGAAATCTGTTACAAAACAGGAGTTTTTTGTTGAGTTCCAGGGCCAGAGAAGAAAGTGTTGAAGACAGAAGAACGGCCTGCTTCAGGGGAGAGTGCTTGCTCCATCCATGTTTAACATTTACACAAATGATCAGCCACTGCCAGAAGGGACAGAGAGTCTCATCTATGCTGATGATTGTGCCATCACCACTCAAGCAGGGAGCCTTGAAATGGTCGAACAGAAGCTCTCCGAAGCTTTAGGTGCTCTTACTGCCTATTACAGGGAAAACCCACTGATTCCTAATCCATGTAAAACACAGATGTGTGCTTTTCACCTTAAGAACAGACAAGAATCTCAAGTTCTGAGGAATACGTGGGAAAGAATCCCACTGGAGCACTGCAGGACACCCAAATACCTAGGAGTTACCCTGCTCTGACTTATAAGAAGCACTACCTGACTATCAAGCAAAAAGTGGATGCTAGAAATAATGTCATATGAAAGCTGACTGGCACAACCTGGGGATCACAACCAGACACAGTGAAGACATTTGCCCTTGAGCTTTGCTACTCTGCTGCTGAATATGCATGCCCAGTGTGGAACACATCTCACCACATTAAAAGAGTGGATGTGGCCCTTAATGAGACCCGCCGCATTATCACAGGATGTCTCTGCCTTACACCACTAAAGCTGCTAAGCTGGTATTGCACCACCTGACATCCGCCAGGAAGTAGCAGCCAATAATGAAAGGACCAAGACAGTGACATCTCCGGCCCATCCTCCGTTCAGATATAAGCCAGAATGCTAATGACATAAATCAAGAAATAGCTTCCTAAGACCTACAGAGATACTTGCAGGAAGACTTCAGCAAGCAAGAGTCCAAAAGTGGCAGGCTAAAACCTGGAACTTCAATCAGTGGCTGAGACTGGATGAGAGACTCCCTCCTAGGCACACAGAAGACTGGGCGACTTGGAAGGCACTGAACAGACTGCGCTCTGGCACCGCGAGATGTAGAGCTAACCTTAAGAAATGGGGCTACAAAGTGGAGCTCACAACATGCGAGTGTGGAGGAGAGGAAACCACAGACCACTTACTACAATGCAGCCTGAGCCCTGCCATATGCACAATGGAGGACCTTCTTACAGCGATACCAGAGGCACTCCAAGTGGCCAGCTTCTGGTCAAAGGACATTTGGTATAATGCCAAGTTTTTAACGTTGTTTGTGGTTTTACTATACATTATAACTGTATTCTCAATTCGCTAATGACACACAAAAAATAATGATTAAAATAAAAATTAAAATATTTGTTTAAAGTAATCTCAGAGCAGCTCTGAGATGAAATGAGAGGAGAAAGTGGGAAGGATAAGCTTTCAGAGACCAAAGTCGGCTTCCTAACACACATTTAGTGCCTCGGGATATAGACTTTGGTGCCTGACCAGCCCTCGAAATGATTTTACGCCATCTTTGAGACTGAGAGAGTTTGAAGACGCGAGGAAGAAGGCCTGTGCGTCTCTGTCTCTCGCCCTGTTGGATCCCCCGTCAAGAGCACTTACTCGTTGGGGAGTTTCTCGACATGCAGTGCCACCGACCCCGCTTCGTAGCCTTGCTGGTTGTTCTCGGGGACATCCATGTACCGCTCCGTGTATCCCGTGTCATAAGCCATCCAGACGGTGACGGGGGCCCCGGCAATGGCCACCTGAAGGGAAGTATTGGGACCAGGAAATGTCAAATGAATTTCATGGAAGAAGGCAGGATTAGCATGGGTTAAAGAACTGGTTTCATTATTATTATTATTATTATTATTATTATTATTTCAAGGGCTGAGTGGTCATCAACTGTATTTCCACCGAAATGCTGTTAAAATCGTTCTTGATTTTAAATTCTGTATTGATCTTTCTTTCTTTTGCACTACAAACGAGATTTTTTTCCATATATGTTCATATTTTTTTAATGATTTCACACAAACACTCTCCATCCATTTGCCACTGGCCTGTCAAATTGTAAAACACAATGCATCCAAAACCTTGCCTATTCCTGATATATGTATTATTTATAATATTATATCTATACACATAATAAAAGTGAAAATCTGTATGTGTGTGTGTGGCTGGGGTGTCTACTTACACAGACAGGCTCTTGCCTCCACAAACTGCTAGAGCTCCAACTACTCAGGAGACACCGATGGCCCTCCCTCCAATGACACTGCATGTTATAGTGAGCGCCATGAACATGTCCAAGAACCCTGCCAATGTCCTCCTCAAATGCCATACTGCCCAACACCGAAGGGAAGGTTTTCATACGGAGACAATTCCATCCTAGATTTTATGTGTTTCCTCCACCACAGACATCCCTGTGTTTCTGACTCTCTCCATTGGTGTGGAATTTGCAGAGACCCTGCCCACTGCCTCTCCCTTGACCTTTCCTACTCTTTTCTATGGCACACAGCAAACAGAGGAATTGATCAGCAACTGAACTTACTAAATAGGTTTGGGAGAATTCACCATAGTTTATAGGAGTTGTAGGTCCTGGGATGTATAGTTCACCTGCAATCTAAGAGCACTCTGAACTCCACCAACGATGAACCTGGAACTATCTTGGCACACAGAAGCCCAATGACCACCAAACATACTGGAGGGATTTGGAGGGATTTCTAGGACTTGTAGTTCACCTTCATCCAGAGCACACTATGAACCCAACCAACGATGGATCTGGACCAAACTTGGCATTAATGCCCGATATGCCCAAATTTGAATACTGGAAAGTTTTGAGGGGAATTGGCCTGGGCATTTTGGAGTTTTAGGTACTGGGATTTATAGTTCACCTGCACTCAATGAGCCCTCTGAACTCCACCAAAGATGGAATTGGACCAAACTTGGCACACAGAGCCCCCATGACCAGCAAAAAATACTAGAGGCCTTTGGGGAAAATTCACCTTGATTTGGGAGAGTTGTAGTTCACCTACATCCAGACAGCACTGTGAACCCAAACACCGATGGATCTGGACCAAACTTGGCACACAGAAGTGATATGCCAAAATTTGATTACTGGAGGGGTCTGGGGAAAATGACCTTCCTTTCTGGGAGTTGTAGTTTGCCCAAAACCAGAGAAACTGTAACCTCCACAGGTGATGGACCTGGATTACACTTGGAACACAGAACCCCCATGACGAACTCAATCTACTGGAGGGCTTTAAGAGGACTGACTCACCATAGTGGGAGTTGTAGTTCACCCTACAGCCAGGGAGCACACTGAACACCACCAAGGATGAATCTAGAGCAAACTTGCCCAACATAACTAACTTCAAGTCCTGATTGAGTTTCTCGGGGTGAACCTGGCATGATGTGAGTTGTAGTTTCTAATTATGAAATGTAAGCTTTTAGTGGTTTTATTTTTAATGACATCTTGCAATCTCACAGTGGAAAAATGCTGAGCTTCATATAAGATTGAAGGAAAAACAAAGGAAATACAGTATTTGCATTTTGCAAGACCCCTTCTTCATCACTGAATCCCTGAAATAAAAGTTTTCATTTACATTTTAATGTAAAAATTGTATCCCACAATCATCCTCTCTTTCCAAATTGCCCCCTTGTTTATATAGGGACATATTTAGACAGATTCATATATAAAATTTAAATGAAAAGACCTCTCCCCATTTCAGATACTGGGACCTTTTCATTCATCAAGGATTCTGATTTTTCTATGTTTAGTTTTCCTTTATGACTTACTGCCATCTAGTATTTAAAATATGAACTTACTTGTTGGATAAAATGTGAAGTGTATTGTAAACACGCATTAATAATTCTGTAGTGCCAGAGTTAAAAGCAATGCCAAATACTCTGAGTGACAACAAAGGAACATAGTTAGGTTCTTGTGGGTTTTTTCGGGCTATAGGGCCATGTTCTAGAGGCATTTCTCCTCTAGAAATTCCTCTAGAACATGGCCCTATAGCCCGAAAAAACCCCACAAGAACCTAGTGATTCCAGCCATGAAAGCCTTCGACAATATAAGGAACATAGTTGTTTCAGGTTTTTCTTTGCTTATGATTTATATATCACATTCCAGTTTGGAAAATGTCAGAGTGCCTCACAAAATAGCAGAAAAATATAATCCATGCAAAAACAAACTATTAATAATGGACTACTGTTGCTTTTATTGCTTATACTGTTTAATGTTTTTTATCTATTATGTTTTATGTGTTGTCGAAGGCTTTCATGGCCAGAATCACTGGGTTGTTGTAGGTTTTTTCGGGCTGTATGGCCATGGTCTAGAGGCATTCTCTCCTGACGTTTCACCTGCATCTATGGCAAGCATCCTCAGAGGTAGTGAGGTCTATTGGAACTAGGCAAAAGGGTTTATATATCTGTGGAATGACCAGGGTGAGACATATTATGTTTTATGTATACTGATTTGTTGGAAACCGCCTTGTGTCGCCAATTGGCTGAGAAAGGCGGTATACAAATACAGTAAATAAATAAATAGTTCACTCACAACCTTATGTATTTTGTACAATTAAAAAAATGACTTTTTCAAATAACCCGGGCAACATCAGGGACCCAAGCTAGTTGTTATTATTATTATATATGACAACCGAACCATTAATAATAAATGTTGGAGGATTCGGTGATTCCTAGAGAAGTTGATAAAAACAGTAATTTTTTAATGTATTGTCGAAGGCTTTCATGGCTGGAATCACTAGGTTCTTGTGGGTTTTTTCGGGCTATAGAGCCATGTTCTAGAGGCATTTCTCCTGACGTTTTGCCTGCATCTATGGCAAGCATCCTCAGAGGTTGAGAAGGTTGAGAAGTAATTTTTTAATTTGTGTTTTTTCCTACTTTTGCGGAGTAAAAAACCCAAAAAACCCCAGCAATCAGGGACTGACTGTATGTGAACTGTTTCCATTCAATAATTTATTCAATATAGTATTCAATAGGAATGACTATTCTTCTGCGTCACAGGAGGAACGGGAAAGAGTTCTTTATGGCAATGGCTGGGCGGAAGCGACCTGGAGGCTTACCTTGAAGACATGAGGTTTGCAGATGAGGCCCATGAGGGAGAGGAAGCCTCCGTAGGACCAGCCATGGATGGCAACGCGGGCCAGGTCCACAAACCCGTATTTCTCCGCCACATAATGTAAACCTTCCACCTGGTCTTCAATCTCCACTTGACCCTGGGAGGAAAATGGCAGAAGGGAGAGAAAATCAGCCTGCTTGAATGGCTTCATGTCTAGCTCATTGCCATCCTGGCAAGAGAAGCACCATCCTAATCAAATCTAACCGAAAGACTGTGGGGTTGTCCGTACCACCAAAACAACCCAGGTACAATTCAGATTGTTTTAGTTCCTGTATTGACTCGAAACTAACACTCACCTTTTGGGGCTAAACCAACTTGCCAAAATTAGGGTGCACATTAGATACCCATAATAGGGTCATCTTAGTATTGACCAAAAGTGGAAGCTGCTTCAGGAACTGCACCTGGAGCTCCTCTTTGGCCTGCCTTAGGGAAGTGTACTTGCTCCACCAATGTTTCACATTTACACAAATGACCAGTTGCTACCAGAAGGCACAGAGAGTTTTATCTATGCTGACGATCGTGCCATCACTGCTCAAGCAAGGAGCTTTGAAAGGGTTGAACAGAAGCTCTCCAAAGCTTTAGGGTTTTAATATAAATGTTATTATATTATCAATGTTTAATTTTTCTAAGGCTTTACATATATATATATATTATGTTTATGCTTTAGTTTGGTTAATTTAGTATTATATGCTGTTGTCTTCCTATTATTTTTTTGGTTTTCACATGTATGTATGGCATTGAATTTCAACTTTATAATGTTGGAAACCACTTTGAGTTCCCTTAGGAGGAGAAAAGAGGTATGTAAATGTAGTAAGTAAATAAATAAATATTACAGGGAAAACGAGCCGATTCCTAATCCATCTAAAATGCAGATGTGTGTTTTTCACCTTATGAAAAAGACAAGCACTTCATACTCTGAGGATGACCTGGGAAGGAATCCCACAGGAGCATTGCAGCACACCAAAATACCCGGGAGTTATTTATTTATTTATTTAAAACATTTATATTCTGCCCTTCTCACCCCGAAGGGGACTCAGGGCGGAGCACAGCATATACACGGCAAACATTCAATGCCGGGACACAGATTCACATAAAATACATAAACATTAAAAAACATTTATCAAAATATTAAAATACACTATTTAAAACCGTCCTAGTCATCTGCGCCAAATCTAATTGGCCTGGTAATCTTTCCTATTGCTGCTTTATTGCCCTGTCCCGAAAGCTTGGTCCCACAGCCAAGTTTTTACCATCCTTCTAAAGGACAGGAGGGAGGGGGCCGACCTGATCTCACCGGGAAGGGAGTTCCAAAGCCAGGGAGCAATCACTGAGAAGGCCCTGTCTCGTCCCCACCAATTGTGCCTGTGACAATGGCGGGACAGAAAGCAGGGACTCCCCGGAGGATCTTAATCTCCGCGATGGTTCATAGGGGGAGATGCGTTCGGACAGGTAATTTGGGTCAGGGCCGTTTAGGGCTTTATAGGCCAAAGCCAGCACTTTGAATTGAGCCCGGTAGCAAACTGGCAGCCAGTGGAGCTAGCGTAACATGGGAGTTGTATGCTCCCTGTATGCCGCCCCAGTTATTAACCTGGCTGCCTCTTATTGGACTATTTGAAGCTTCCGAGCAGTCTTCAAAGGCAACCCCACATAGAGTGCATTGCAGTAGTCTATCCTAGATGTAACGAGAGCGTGGACCACCATGGTCAAGTCTGACTTCCCAAGGTACGGGCGCAGCTGGCGCACTAGTTTTAATTGTGCGAACACTCCCCTGGCCACAGCTGCAACCTGGGATTCCAGGCTCAGTGATGAGTCCAGCAGGACCCCCAAGCTGTGAACCTGTGCCTTCAAGGGGAGTGTGACCCCCATCCAGCACAGGTTGCGACCCTATACCCTGTTCGGCCTTGCGACTGATCAGGAGGACCTCTGTCTTGTCTGGATTTAACTTCAATTTGCTTGCCCTCATCCAGACCGTCACAGCAGCCAGGCACCGGTTCAGGACTTGGACAGCCTCCTTAGCATCTGGTGGAAATGATTGATAGAGTTGGACGTCATCTGCATACAGATGGCATCAAACTCCAAAACTCCGGATGATCTCACCCAGCGGCTTCATGTAGATGATAAACAACATGGGGGACAATACTGAGCCCTGCGGGACCCCACAGGACAATGGCTGTGGGGCCGAGAAGGAGTCCCCCAGCAACACCTTCTGGGCACGACCCTCCAGGAAGGACTGGAGCCACTGCAGAACAGTACCTCCAAGACCCATCCCCATGAGGTGCTCCAGAAGGATACTGTGGTCTATGGGTATCGAAAGCCGCTGAGAGGTCCAGGAGAACCAACAGGGACACACTCCCCCTGTCGAGCTCTCTGCGGAGAACATCCACTAAGGCGACCATGGCTGTCTCAGTTCCATGTCCCGGAGTTACCCTGAACCGTGCTCCGACTTACAAGAGGCACTGCTTGTAAGCAAAAAATGGGTGCTAGAAGCAATACATATAGATAAAAATGCTCTGTGCATAATGAGTACCTTAAAAACAAAAGAACCAATGAACGAAATCACACCAAATTTGGCAACAAAATGTCTCACAACACAAGGAGTGACCATCACTCAAAAATTATGATTTTGTCATTTGGGAGTTGTAGTTGCTGGGATTTATACTTCACCTACAATCAAAGAGCATTCTGAACTCCATCAACGATGGAATTGAACCAAACTTGGCACACAGAACTCCCATGACCAACAGAAAATACTGGAAGGGTGGGCATTGACCTGGAGTTTGGGAGTTGTAGTTCACCTGCATCCAGAGAGCACTGTGGACTCAAACAATGATGGATCTGGACCAAACTTAGCACAAGCACTCAATACGCCCAAATATGAACACAGATGGAGTTTGGGGAAAATTGACCTTGACATTTGGGAGTTGTAGTCACTGGGATTCACAGTTCACCTACAATCAAAGAGCATTCTGAACCCCACGAACGACAGAATCAGGGCAAACTTCCTACACAGAACCCCCATGACCATCGCAAAATACTTAAGGCCATCCAATCCAACTCCCTTCATCAGGGCAAGAAAACGTAATCAAAGTCCTCCTGACAAAGAGCCATCCAGCCATAGATATAGATGATAGATAGATAGATATGTTTCACACACACACACACACATATAGTATCATAGATTTGAAAGGGACCCTTAAAGAAGGACAATGATATGTTGCATGTTCCAGGGTGGGCAAACTAGGCACTCTCCACATCAACACTGACAAAGAAACAGCAAGAAATACTGTTTACCCACAAGCATAAAGAAATTACATATATTAGAAACCAACACTTTCTCATTACTTTATTTTCCAGATCAACAGACTGGGCCACAGCAACGCGTGGCAGGGGACAGCTAGTATCATATGAAAGCTGACTGGCACAACCTGGGGATCACAACCAGACACAGTGAAGACATTTGTCCTTGCGCTTTGCTACTCAGCTGCTGAATACACATGTTCAGTGTGGAAGAAATCTCTCCATGTTACAACAGTAGATGTGGCTCTTAATGAGACATTCCTCACTGTCAAAGGATGTCTACACCCCTCACCACTGAAGAAATTATACTGCTTAGCCGGAATTGCACCACCTGATATCTGCCAGGAAGTAGCAGCCAGTAATCTTCTGTTCAGATATCAGCAAACATGCCAATGCCTTAAATCAAGAAACAGCTTGCACAAACACTCGCACAAACACCTCAGCAATCGAGAGTCCAAAAGTGGCAGGCTAAGACTTGGAACCTCAATCAGTTGCTTCTCCTGGGCACACAGAAGATGAGGCGACTTGGAAGGCACTGAACAGACTGCGCTCTGCACCACGAGATACAAAGCCACTCTTCGGAAATGGGGCCAGAAAGTGGAGTCCACGACATGCAAGTGTGGGGAAGAGCAAACCAACAGACCACCTATTACAATGCAGCCTGAGCCCTGCCACATGCACAATGGAGGACACCAAAAGCACTCCGAGTGGCCAGCTTCTGGTCAAAGGACATTTAACATAATGCCAATTTTTTAACTTTGTGGTTTTTCTATACATTATAACTGTATTCTCAATTCGCTTCTGACACAATAAATAAATTTATACTATTTTAAGTTTGTTAGATTTGGTTATCTGCTGCCCTAAGATCTTCAAGCACAAAGCAGGATATAAATATTTCGATCAACACATTTTGCTATCAATCAGATTGCTCAAGGAAACATAGACTGGTCTTTCCCTCCTCCAAGCACGCATGATTTCCATAGGAAAGGAGGCAACTTTTCTTATCGCAATGGGGATTGCAAGGAGGAGCAACTCACCATCTGGTTCTTGAGGGCGCCTTCGAACTTAAGGCCTCGTTGGCAGGAGCCCCGGCCATCGATCACCACCACAGCGTAGCCGAGGGAGGCCAGCGTATTGAGCCGTAGGTACTTGATGCCTTTGAAGGAGTTATTCACTAACTGGACCTGCAAAGAGCAGAGGAAGGGCAATCAGAGAAATAAAGGAAAATCGGTATTCTCCAGAGATCATTCCTCCCTACCTTGGTAGATATTTCTATCATTTGAGAAACCCTTTAAGAAGGGAACCATGGCAACTGGCGTTTCATATTTGTTGTGGCTGTTATATATCTGCAAGTTGACTCTGACTTACGATAACCTTGAAAATGGGGCTTACTTGGCAAGATTGATTCAGAGGTCTGCCACTGCTTTTCTCTGAATCCTGAGAGAGCATGAGCTGCTTCACGCTGCACAATTATCGCACTATATTTCGACCTACTTCAACCGCTATAGTTCTATCACATTGAATCCTGGAAGTTGTACCTACAGTGCAACTCCCAAGATTTAGCGTGATAGAACTATAGTGGTTGAAGTAGGTCGAAATGTAGTTGGAGATTCCCAATTAACATGGAACCACAGATCTAGATTTGTATCGTGTGAAATTGCCTACTGAATCACCAAAGGTCATGGTTTCTACAGCTGGAATTTTAATCCAAGGCATCCAGTAGTCTAAGGTAGATGGCAGTTCCATTTTGCTATCAGAATATCACAAAAGACTACAACCCCACCCGTTTCAAAGGAAATCTGCTACAAAACAGGAGCTTTTTTGTTGAGTTCCAGGGCCAGAGAAGCAGATGGCGAAGACAGGAGAACGGCCTGCCTCAGGGGAGCGAGCGTGCTTGCTCCATCAGTGTTCAACATTTACACAAATGGCCAGCAAATGCCAGAAGGAAGAGATAATTTTGTCTATGCTGATAATCGTGTCATCACCGCTCAAACAGGCAGCTTTGAAACGGTTGAACAGAAGCTCTCCAAAGCTCTTACTGCCTATTACAGAAGAAACCAGCTGATTCCTAATCTATCTAAAATGCAGACATGTGCTTTTCACCTTAAGAACAGACAAGCATCTCAAGCTCTGAGGATTACCTGGGAAGGAATCGCATTGGAGCATTGCAGCACACGCAAATACCTGGGAATTACTCTGGATCGTGCTCTCACTTACAAGAAGCACTGCTAGAATATGAAGCAAAAAGTGGGTGCTAAAAATAGTATCATACGAAAGCTGACTGGCACAACCTGGGGATCACAACCAGACACGGTGAAGGCATCTGCCCTTGCGCTTTGCCACTCTGCTGCTAAATATGCATGCCCAGTGTGGAATACATCCCACCACATTAAAACAGTGGATGTGGCTCTGAATGAGAAATGCCGCATTATCACAGAACATCTACACCCTATGTCGCTGGAGAAATTATTCTGTTTAGCCGTTAATGCACCACATGACATCAATTGGGAAGTAGCAGCCAATAATGAAAGGACCAAGTCAGTGACATCTCCGGCCTATCCTCTGTTTGAATATCAGCCAGCAAGTCAACACCTTTAATCAAGAAATAGCTTCCCAAGATCTGCAGAGATACTAACTGGAATACCTTAGCAAGCGAAAAGTCCAAAAGTGGCAGGTTAAAACCCAGAACCTCAATCAGTGGCTGAGACTGGATGAGAAACTCACTCCTGGGTACACCAAAGGCTGGATGACTTGGAAGGCACTGAACAGTCTGCGCTCTGGCACCATGAGATGCAGAGCTAACCTTAGGAAATTGGGCTTCAAAGTGGAGTCCACGACATGCGAGTGTGGAGAAGAGCAAACCACAGACCACCTACTACAATGCAGCCTGAACCCTGCCACATGCACAACGGAGGACCTTCTCACAGTGACACCCGAGGCACTCCAAGTGGTCAGCTTCTGGTCAAAGGACATTTAGTATCATGCCAAGTTTTTAACTGTATGGTTTTTCTATACATTATAACTGTATTCTCAATTTGCTTCTGACACGATAAATAAATGAATAGTAGTCTAAGGTAGATGGCAGTTCCATTTTGCTATCAGAAATAGATCCCTGTGATTGGTTTGCCCTCCCAGCGTGCAAGTTATGGCCAAAAGGCCCTCCCTTCCTTCGAAACTGCACTCTAATAGTTCTGGGTTGACTTTAGGTCACTTAAGCTTGGGCGCTGCACCCATCATGTTCTACCTGAGGTCCTCCGTACACGAAGAGGACTGTGGGGTGCTTCCTTCCCGGCTGGAGGTCATGAGGTTTGTACACCATCCCATACAGCTCCACATCCGACTGGGTGCGGAAGTGAAAGATCTCCGGTGGGATGTAGTCGGCAGGGCAGCCTACACAAAGGCCAAAGGGAGGAGGAGGAAAACGTCAGCCGGGGGATCCAGGTGCAAGACGTACTCAAATTACAAACATGGGGTATCGTGATGTCCTTATATGACCCTGCTTGAGCTCTGAGATCTTCAGGAGAGGCTCTTCTCTGAATCCCACCACCTTCGTAGACGCCAATGATAGGAACGTAAGAGCTGTGTTTGGGCTCTGAAAGTCCTTCCCTAGGGATGACCTCTTTCTTGTGATTCGGTCTATATTGCTAATGTTAGAATAATAGAGTTGGAGGAGACTGCACGAGCTATCTAGTCCAACCCCCTGCCATGCAGGAAAAGCACAATCAAAATAACCCTGACAGATGGCCATCCAGTCTCTGTTTAAAATTTTCCAAGGAAGGAGCTTCTACGAGACTTTGAGGCAGAAAATTCCATTGCTGAACAGCTCTTACAGTCAGGAAGCTCTTCCTAATGTTCAAGTGGAATCTCCTCCTCTGTCATTTGAACACATGGCTCCATAGAGACCTAGTTTCCAGGGTTGCAGAAAACAAGTCTCATTCCTCTTCCTTATATACATGGCTATCAAGTCTCCTCTCAACCTTCTGCAGGCGCCCTCCTCTCAACCTTCTGCGGTGCCCAGCTCTTTCAGCCACTCCTCAGAGGGATCATTCATGGTCTCTAGACCTTTGATAATTTTAGTTGCCCTTCCCTGGACTCCTTCCACATTATCAATATCTTTCTTAAATTGTGGGGCCCAGAATTAGACACAGGTTTATTCCAGTGGTTTGACGAAAGCAGAAGAGAGGGGCACCATGACTTCCCTTGATCTAGACCCTAGAATCCTTTTGATGCTGCTGCATCACATTGTTGGCTCAACGTTGATACTATTGTATTTGTAAACACGTTTGAACAGTGACTTTTGGGGAGGGAAAGAACTCAAGGAGATGAGAAGCAAGAGAGACGGAAACTCACTGGCGGCTTCCATCATGCTAGCCCAAAACCTGGGCTGCTTGTGGAGGGGGTCCTCATCGGAGCCACTCAGCTTGTAAACATGGACACAGGGAGGGGTGCTCACGCTGCTGTAATGGCTGATAAACATGTCAAAGTTCTGCAGGGGGTGGAAAAAGACACAAGTCAGAATGGCTCCCGAGTGATATATGTTTGTTTTCACTTCATATCGCCTTTGTGGTTTTTTTGTTGTTTTAATTTTAATTGTTTGTTATATTACTGTTTATTGCTTGCATTGTTCACATTGTTGTAAGCCGCTCTGAGTTCTCTCGTGGCGGGATATAAATAAATTATTATTATTATTATTATTATTATTATTATTATTATTATTTTCTTCTCACTGTACTCATTCCAGACTCCCTCCATTCCTCCCCCCTCTCTTCATGAAACCAAACATACAAGGAATAAAAAGCACACAAAATCCACTACCCCGAAGTTCCTCAAAGCGAACCTAAAACCCAAAACGCTGCTCATGTCATATTAAAATGATATGCAGATTTGATAAATGTGGATTTAATATGTGTGGGTATGAATGAACGGAATGAAAGGAATGAATGAATGAAAGCTAATAATTTTGGAGACACCATTCTGAAGACTAAGGCCTGCAATGACTTAAACCATTAACTATCTGCTTGCTGAACTGTAATTAAAACCTGCTAATTAAAACTGAAATGGTTGACCTGTCATAGTAAACTGTGATAAGAACTGTGACAGTGATAAGAGAAATGTTTACATCTGTTTACATCCGTCAACATTTGCTGACCAGAAAACAGATTAACTCTAAAGGAAATTATCTTTGTTTACATTATGAGAGAAAATGGCTCTAAGTTAAGGAAATGTTTACAAGGTTCCTTACATTAAGAAGGAAGTCAACACAAGGCTCCTTATGTTTACCAACACCAATTAAGAAGAGTCAACATCTGCCAGGAACTGAGATAAAGCTAGGATGTAAAAACATCTACCATTCATTTACAGCTTTGGAACAACATCAGCAAGAATATTGCTATATAAGAGACCTTCTAATATTCCAAAATTGTGCCAGACTGGAGGAGTCTGGCCCACCTGCCATGCTCTGCTCCATGGGAAGGGGAGAGATGGGGTACCTTTGGGAGCAGCAGATCTGCTATGGGAAAGCAGGTTTCTGGACATTTGCCTTCTTTTCTCAAGGGAAGAGAACACTCTTATTTTGTAGTCATTATATGTTTGCAGGGAATCAGTTTCTGCTGTAGGAAAACAGGGATCTAGTCCTTGGCATTGTTCTTAGTAAAAGAGGATGCATTTTGGAACTGTGTGTTGGCAGGCTGCAGAGAAAGTAGTGTCTGGCCTAAGCAGGTGCTTCTCCAAGGAGTGAAAAAGGTTATTGTAATACTTGTATGACTCAGGATAAATGAATGTGTATATGTAATGTGAATGTTGCATAAAAATGTAATTCCCCTTTGTTTGTTAGCTGAGGTAACTGTAGGTTGTTTGTGTATTCAATGTAATTACATGGAATCTGTATGTCTGGATGTCCAATGTTATTCTTTGTGTAAAAGTCCTGATACCCTTCCTCCTACTGAACATTACAATAAAAAGAACCTATGCTTTGTTGAAAAGTTATTCATAACACTGGGTTGTTGTAGGTTTTTCCGGGCTATATGGCCATGTTCTGGAGGCATTTTCTCCTGACGTTTCGCCTGCATCTATGGCAAGCATCCTCAGAGGTAGACTACCTCACTACCTCTGAGGATGCTTGCCATAGATGCAGGCGAAACGTCAGGAGAAAATGCCTCCAGAACATGGCCATATAGCCCGGAAAAACCTACAACAACCCAGTGATTCCAGCCACGAAAGCCTTCGACAATACATTATTCATAACACTCTTATGTCAAAATGAAACCAAGGCCAAGTGATGGCTCTTAACTCAAAATACTCTTAAGTTGAGGTGCTCTTAAGTTGATGTCCCACCCAACATACCTGGCTCAAGGAGCAGCTGTGGGAGAAGCCCAAGGTGGTGAGCCGGACCACTTCACCGGGTGATTCGTAGCTGACCACGTAGAGATGATGCTCCAGAGGAGTGTCCTTCGTGCCCTGGAAGTACACCAGCTTGGTTTCTTCGTTCACCCAAATCTGCAGTGGGAGGAGAGACGGGCAAATAAACGTTTTGATAGGATCACAAAGAGAGTCGGTCCTGTTGTAGGTCAAGAGGGCTTGGAGTGTGTCTTAGAATAATAGAATCATTGTTGGAAGAGACCTCATGGGCCATCCAGTCCAACCCCCTGCCAAGAAACAGGAAAATCGCATTCAAAGCATCCCAGAAAGATGGCTATCCAGCCTCTGTTTAAAAGCCTCCAAAGAAGGAGCCTCCACCACACTCTGGGGCAGAGAGTCCACTGCTATCACTGTCAGGAAGTTCTTCCTAATGTTCAGATGGAATCTCCTTTCTTGTAGTCTTCCTGCCTGGCAAAAGACGGTTGGACTGGATGACCTTTGGGAGTCCCTTCCAACTCTAGGATTCTATTAAACATCAAAAGACCATCACCTGATCTGCGCCTCTTAACCTCCGCAGGGGTAGAGGACCAATTAAGATGGTCCGTCCCAGGAGGCTGATGGATCGGGACAGATTCCTGACAGTTCTTGTGGAGTTTCCCACCACTTCGGTAGGTGATCCTTTCAATGCTCTAGTTCAGTGGTTCTCAACCTTCCTATTGCTGCGACCCCTCAATAAAGTTCCTCACGTTGTGGTGACCCCCAACCATAACATTATTTTGGTTGCTACTTCAGAACTGTAATTTTGCTACTATTATGAATCGTAATGTAAATATCTGATATGCATGATGTATTTTCATTCACTGGGTCACATTTGACACAAATACCCAAGGTGCCCAAATTTGAATACTGGTGGGGTTGGGGGAGGTTGATTTTGAGTTTGATTTCAGTTTTTATGAATTCTCCCATTAGAAAATACATAACGATGTGTGTGAACTGCAATTCCCAGAATCATAGGTCAATCCTCCCCAAACCAGGCCTGTATGCACAGTTGGCCATGTTGGATCTGTGTACCAAATTTGGTCCAGATCTGTCGTCAGCTGGGTTCAGTGCTCTCTGGATAAGGGTGAACTACAACTACCAGATTCCTAGGGCAATTGCCCCCAAACCCAGCCAATATTTACAGTTGGCCATGTTGGGTCTGTGTGCCAAGTGTGGTCCAGATCAGTCATCAGCTGGGTTGAGTGCTCTTGGGATGCAAGTGAACTACATCTCCCAAAATCAATGTCATTTTCCCCCCAAACCCCTGCAATATTTTCAGTTGGTCATGGGGCTTCTCTGTGCCAAGTTTGATCCCAGTCCACTGTCGGACCCCTCCAGTCCGTTCAGTTGCTGATCAATTCCTCTGTGTTTGCTGTGTGCCATAGGAAAGGGTAGGAAAGGGTTAAGGGAGAGACAGTGGTCAGGGTCAAAATCCACACAAGGAACCCTGGGATGCCTGTTTGTGGTGGAGGAAACATGTCAAATCTAGGATTAAATTCTCCCCAATTGAAAGCATTCCTTGGGTGGTAGGCCGTAGTGTTTGGAGAGGACATTGGCAGCGTTTGGGCTACATGTTCATGGCGCTCGCTCTAACCTGCAATGTCTGTGGTGAGAGTCCCTTTAGAACAGTGGTTCTCAATCTGTGGGTCCCCAGATGTTTTGGCCTACAACTCCCAGAAATCCTAACAGCTGATAAACTGGCTGGGATTTCTGGGAGTTGTAGGCTAAAACACCTGGGGACCCACAGGTTGAGAACCACTGTTTTAGAGGCTTCTAAGCACTTGGAACTATAGCCTGTTTGTGGAGGCCGGAGGCTGTCTGTGTAAGTGGACATCTCCGCCACATACACACATACACATTTTTCACTTTTATTATGTGTATAGAATAGAATAGATAGAGATATTTATGCCCCATTTTAACTCCACCAAAGGAGACTCAAAGCAGGTAACACTAAAAACCACAACAGTGTGTGAATTAAAACCTAACGCATATACAGATTCAAATATTATTTTTACTATACATGTATCATACAACAATACCTTATAGCCGTGTCGTGCGAGAACTTCCCATTCTCCGTTCGTGAGAGCAACTTCCTCCTTGAGAGGGCATTTGAAGTCTCCTAGAGATTCAATTAAAAGGAAAACGTTGGGGGGACATTAAGATGAAAATATAAGGAATTAGAACAGAAGCCCAATCTAGTGTTTGGAGAGATGCTTTGGCTTGAGACCGATGGGGAGAAATCAACAACACCCCAGTGACAGGATTCAGGTCTGCGTCAAGGAAACCCTCTTGGCAAATCTCAAAGGAAGACCCCGTCATCTTATAAGAAGAACCCTCTCACCACTCATCAGGGGATTCCCACCTTTGCTGGGGACATAGGACTGGGTCCAGTCGTAGCTGCCCCGCTGCAGGAGGGCCGTGACCCGGTAGAGGTGGCAAAAGCCCGTCTTGCACTCGTTGGCCCGGATGAAATGAAGCTCCTCCTCCTCTTCCCCCTCCGTTTGGGCAAAAGGGTAGAAGATGTCGTGGACCTGGGCGAGGAAACAAGGACGCAGTCAGCCATGAGCGAACCATTCCAAGACCTGTCTACGGATGCATGCCAGACATGGCTCGATGGTCACCAAAGGCCTCTTGGGCTCAATAACATTTTGTAGAAATATGCCAAGAAAGAAAATACATTCCAGCAATTATATGGAATGGATGACACTAGAATAAGGAGTAGTATAGAACAGATAGAGCTGTATTCCATAGAACACCATGTGAATGATGAGGGAGTCCAGAGCTGGGAACTGGCCTGCTCTTACGTTTATCCAGATATCGGTGACTTCTTCGTAGATGACGAAGGGGTGGACGCTATCAGGCACGGCTTTGGCCAACTCTCGGCGCTGCTCCTCGCTCTCCGGGACCGGGATGAAGAGCGCGGGAGGGAAAAGGATGAGCTGGAGGTGCTGCTGAGGCCTGTCCAGGAACATGGCCCAAGCACTGGAAAGGAAAGAAGGAAAGAAAGAGGGAGAAGAGAGGGAGAGAAGACAAGCAGAGAGAAGAAAGAGGAAAGGAAGAAGGGGGGAGAGAAGAGCAGCGACAAGTGGAAGGAAGGAAGAGAGAGGGAAGAAAGGAGGAAAAGAAGGGCAGCACCAAATGGAAGGAAGGAGAGAGGGAGGAAAGGAGGGGCAGAAGGGAAGTGACAAAGAAAAGGAAGGAGAGAAGGGCAGTGACAAGCATAAGGAAGAGAGAGGGAGGAAAAGAAGGGCAGCAACAGATGAAAAGGATGAGAGAGGGAGGAAACGAGGGCCAGAAGGGAAGTAACAAGGAAAAGCAAGGAGAGAAGGGCAATGACAAACGGAAGGAAGAGAGGAGGCAGGAAAGGAGGAAGAGAAGGGCAGCAACAGATGGAAGGAAGGAGAGAGAGAGGAAAGGAGGGATAGAAGGGAAGTGACAAAGAAGGAGAGAGAGGAGAGGAAGGAGTGAAGGACAGTGACAAGCAAAAGAAAGAAGGAGAGAAGGGCAGCACAAGCGGAAGGAAGAGAGAGGGAAGAAAGGTGGAAGAGGACAGCATCAAATGGAAGAAAGGAGGAAGGAAAGGAGGAAGAGAATGGAGAAGAGGGAGAAGAGGGAGCGACAAGAGGAGAGGAGGAGGAAGAGAGGAAGAAGAGTGAGAAGAAGGTGGTAGGGGTTAGAGAAAGCAGGAAGAAGAAAAAGGAGGAGGGAGGAAGAAAAAAGGATGAAGAGAGAAAAGGAAGGCAATGGAAGTGAAATGTAAACAAATGAACCAAACATGGAAATCAAAGTTGCAAGCCATCACTTCCCATCCAAGGTCTCTCTGTCTCATTCAGTGCCCAAACCGCCCATCCTGAGACGTGTCTCTGAGAGGCCGAGGGAGGCCAGTGGATTCTGGCTGGAGCTTCTCTCTGCCCGCAACTAAGCTTCAAAGGAACTTACTATCGTCCGTCGCGTGTCCACCCGGCCCGAGCGATGTACTCCACGTTTGGGAACATGGTCTCAAAGGGGTGTACCAGCTCCTTGTCCTGGGCGCAGACAATCTACAAACAACAGCAACAAAGGCTATGATTCATTCTTTACTCAAGGAATCTTCTCCCGCCTCTACCTTTGTGTGCTGCTGCTCTATTTCCGCAAATTATAAAGACAATATAGAGCAAGACAATCCAGCAAAGCCGAGCTTACCTTCCCCTCAGAGTCAGCTTGGAACTCTGCCATCTTGAGGGAGATCTTGGGGTTCTTGCTACCTGAAATAAGAGGGCAAATTATGGTGATGACTATGTTTATTTAGAACCCTAGAGTTAGAAGGGACCTCCAAGGGTCATCTAGCCCATCCCCCCTTCTCCCTGGAGGGCTTGGACACCATCCAAGCCCTCCAGATAGATGGCCATCCAGCCTCTGCTGGTTTGAGTCCAAGATTAGGACCCCAGGCAATGCAAGATCGAGCCTTGCGGTCTTCAACAGCAGCCTTCTCAGGTCTCTTCCCACTGACCTGTTCTGGGATATCTATAGGAATCAGTCTTCCGCTCTTCCAAAGCTGGGGAAGGAACGTGGATCACTTCTACCTCCGACTCGTCTACCTCCTCGTACAGAATCCGTAACGTCTTCCAGCCCTCTGGGCCTTGAATAAAATTAATTAATACTATTATTATTACTATTATTGTTGATTATCTGCCTCCCCTTGGGGCTCGAAGCAGGTTCCAATATGGTTAAGTCTGATATTGTGCTATGCTAATAATATAATATATTGTATGTATATATATCTTGAAAGCTGCTCTGAGTCCCCTTCGGGGTGAGAAGGGTGGCATATAAATATTGTAAATAAATCAATAAATATTTGCAATGATTAACAACAGTGATGACAGTGAGTCACCCTGGAAAATTCCTCTCTTGATGTTAACAATTCCATAGCTTTCATTGCCCACAAACAACTCAGTTTTCCATTGTTTTATTGCATTTTCAGTGAACTTTCTAATATGTTCACAAACCTCAATGACATCTCGACATTTGATGATCCAACAATGTGGCAGTGAGTCAAATGGTTTTTTTTTTGTAATCAATCCAAGTTGTATAGAGGTTTGTTTTGCAGCTCTTGCAATTCTCCATCACCATCACCATCACCATCATCATCATCATTATATATTCTGTTGCTAAACTGCTCTAACAGCCAGAAGGGTCTTCGTAATGATTAGGTGGGACCTCTTAAAGTCTGAATCCATCTACCTCCTCACCTGAGTACAAACAAGGCAGGGCCTTTTAAGCGGGGGCGTCTGGCCTTGAATACCTGTCCGCAAAACTCACCTTCTTGGGAAGCCGTGGGACACCACCAGTACCCTGTAAACCGGTCAAACTCTTCCTGGATGACAAAGGTGGCCACACCAGCTGATTTGGGGTCGTCAAGGACGCTAGACAACCCTTTAGAAGAAGAGAATTGGGGGGGGGGGGGCGTTACAGCTAGGAAATGGAAAGGAGCCTCCCCACCCAGCATCTCGACCTTTCGTTGTGTTTTCCTCTTTCACGTTTTACCTTTCTGGCAAAACGTCATTCGTCGCTCCTCCCGGGTCTCAATGTTTGCCACCCAAAGATCATTGTTATTGATGAAAGCAAAGAATGAGGGATCTGCCGGGCAGATCTTGGGATCCATCCGGGGGCCGGAGCACTGTGTCTTGATCTCCAGCGGTTTCATGGGAGAGACCTGCCCAATAGAAGACGGATACGAGAAAAAGGGAAATTTTTTTCAAGTCCTTATGGCAAACCAATGATTGGCAAAGATTGCCCCAGATGGGTTCACCTTTGCCTTCCTTGGAGGCCAAGAAGGTGCCCATAATATCAGACAGACGCTCAAACTACTACATCAAGTTAGCCCTTCTTCTTCATCATCATTCCAACACCAAATAGGATCCATTCAAAAGAGGACCCCATGAGGAGGAGCGGCTGAAAGATCTGGGTCTGTTTAGCCTTCAGAAGAGAAGGCTGAGAGGAAACATGAGAGCCATGTTTAAATACTGTCCAAAGGGAGAGGGAGCAGGCTGGTTTTCTGCTGCCCTGGAGACTTGGACTCAATGGAGCTGCCTTGGCCTGTAGATCTCTAGGACAAAATCTACTCACTGCCAAAGCTTGAAACAGATTCCTTTATTCCAAATCATTACAGGTTAGAGAACAAGTTACTTCTGAGCTTTTGGCGCGAAAGACACTGATCTATCTGCAGGTAACAGCCCTCCTTTCTCTCAGCCCAGCCGACTTTGTTTATGTTTACATATTCTCATGCCTTTAAGTTCCCAGCTATTTACATCAAACCCCAGCACTTTTGACTGCTGTGGTGATGATTTTTCGAATCACCACCTCACCCTCTCCATATGAAATCTGCTACAAAACAGGAGCTTTTTTGTTGAGTTCCGGGGCCAGAGAAGCAGATGGTGAAGACAAAAGAACGATCTGCCTCAGGGGAGCATGTTTGCTCCATCAATGTTTAACATTTACACAAATGATCAGCCACTGTTATAAGGGACAGAGTTTCATCTATGATGACGATTATGCCATCACCACCAAAGCAGGGAGCTTTGAAATGGTCGAACAGAAGCTCTTCGAAGCTTTAGGTGCTCTCACTGCCTATTACAGAGAAAACCAGATGATTCTTAATCCATCTAAAACACAGTCTTGTGCTTTTCACCTTAAGAACAGACAAGCATCTCAAGCTCTGAGGATTAGCTGGGAAGGAATCCCACTGGAGCATTGCAGCACACCCAAATACCTGGGAGTCACTCTGACTTACAAGAAGCACTGCTTGACTATCAAGCAAAAAGTGGGCGACAGAAATAATATCATACAAAAAGCTGACTGGCACAACCTGGGGATCACAACCAGACACAGTGAAGACTTCTGACCTTGAGCTACGCTACTCTGCTGCTGAGTATGCATGCCCAGTATGAAATTCATCTAACCACGTTAAAACAGTGGATTTAGCTCTTAATGAGGCATGCCACATTATCACAGGATGTCTACGCCCCACACCACTGGAGAAATTACACTGTTTCACCAGTATTGCACCACCTGGCATCCGCCGGGAAGTAGCAGCCTGTAATGAAAGGATCAAGGCAGTGACATCTCTGGCCCATCCCGTTTGAGTATCAGCCAGTATGCCAATGACTTAAATCAAGTAATAGCTTCCTAAGATTCAAAAAGAAACTCGCAGGAACACCTCAGCAAGCGAGAGTCCAAGAGTTGCAGGTTAAAACCCAGCATCTGAATCAGTGGCTGAGACTGGATCAGAAAATCCCTCATGGGCACACAGAAGGCTGGGTGCTGGACTGATTCAGAGCCAACCTTAAGAAATGGGGTCACAAAGTGGAGTCCACGACATGCAAGTGTGGAGGAGAGCGAACGACAGACCACTTACTAAAATGCAACCTGAGCCCTGCCACATGCACAATGGAGGACCTCCTCACAGCAACACCAGAGGCACTCCAAGTGGCCAGCTTCTGGTCAAAGGACATTTAGTACCATGCCAAGTTTTTAATGTTGTTTGTACCCTCAATTCACTTCTGACATGAAAAATAAGCCCTCTTTCCTCTTGGCTCGGCCTACTTTGTTTACGTTTACATATTCCCAGGCCTCTAAGTTCCCAGCTATCTACATCAAACCCCAGGACTTCAACTGTTATGACTGCATCTTTTTTCTCAACCTTGATGATACAGTCAGTTGGAAATTTCCAGCTGTGGCATGGATTCCTCTGGGGTCATCCCTTTGAAGTCTCAGAGGGGATTCATGACAAGAGCCCTGGGTTGAAATGACAGGAAAGGAGATTTTACTTGAACATTAGGAAAAGCTTTCTCCTCTGTAAGGAGAGCTCTTCAACAGTGGGACTCTAGCCTCAGAGTCTGGTAAAATCTCCTTCTTTGGAGGCTTTTAAAGCTGCTGAATGGCCATCTATCGGGGGTGTTTTGATTGTGCTGTTCTTGCATCGAAGAAGGGGGTTGGACTACATGTTCTCTGACAACTTGATGACTGTTTTCAAGGCCTTGCTGGTGTTGAGAGAGGCACCATCTCCACCGTCCTGATCCGAACTCACTCACCATGAAGCCGTTCTTGCCTCCGTCCCGGCAGTGGAAGAGGCTGTTGCTGGCCTGGAAGAGGAAGAGGCCGCTCTCACTGTGAAAGTCGTAGGAGGTGATGCCAAAGACGCCCAGCCGCTTCCGTTCCCGCAGCAGCTCCTCCTCCCTGGAGTACATCCCGTGGTGGGGGGTGGCCTGGCGGGGGGCAGCGGGAGTCAACGAGGGAAAGGGACAGGGAGTGGGGCGTGAGTCACGCATCAATGTTGGTCTCTGCCGTGTCCCCATTGGGAACGCACCCACCCTACAAAGCGGGATCGGGATCTCATTCCCACAGCGGAGGAGGGCACCAGGAAGTCCACCCTCTGTCCTCGCTCACCTGGAAGTGATCCAGCATCTGTTTCCATGACAACAAGAGCAGGGCTTCCTTCCGTACCTTTTTGGGGATCTCGGAGTAGAGGAGGGAGTTCTCTCTACTGCCGTATGGCATTCCTATTGGAGAAGCAAAAGAAGAAAAGGAAGGAAGGAAGGAAGGAAGGAAGGAGGGAGGGAGTAAATGCATCGTAACTCAAATACTTTTAGGGGAAATACAAAATCTCTTTGACCTTCCACCCAAAACTGTTGCTAGGTATAAAGTATAATTTTCTGTCGAGCTACCAGCAGGGAAATGTACAGAAAGTAATTTTATTTAAAAACTCAATATTTTAGGGGAATTGCAAAACACAGTGTTTTATCACTGTTTGAATCCTGTTGCATCTGCTACTGACCATTACTATTACTATTATTATTTATTTATTTTATTATTTATTTAGAACTTTTATATACTGGTCTTCTCACCTCCGACGAGGGACTCAGGCCAGTTTACAACAGAGAAGTTCATACACAATAGTTAAAACATCACATCCTATAAAACTCTATAAAAACACATTAAAATACAATCATATAATTACATAAGGCCAAGTCATCAGCATAAAATCATAATTCATAATTTATTATTATTATTATTAAACAGTACTATCGCATAATATTACAGTAATAGAATAGTACTATTGCATATCACAATTATATTAGCAGTATCACATAATATTACCATTATAAGTAAAGATAAAGGTTTTCCCCTCAACATTAAGCCTAGTCGAGTCCGACTCTGGGGGGTGGTGCTCATCTTAATTTCTAAGCTGAAGAGGCAGCGTTGTCCATAGACACCTCCAAGGTCATGTGGCCGCATGACTGCATGGTGCACTATTACCTTCCCGCCAAAGCAGTACCTATTGATCTACTCACATTTGCATGTTTTGGAACTGCTACGTTGGCAGAAGCTGGGGGCTAACAGTGGGAGGTCATCCCGCTCCACAGATTCAAACTGCCAACCTTTCGGCCAGCAAGTTCAGCAGGTCAGTGGTTTAACCTGCTGCATCACCAGGGGGGCCTTTTTATAATAGTACTATAGCGTAACATTACCATAATAGAATAGTACTATAGCCTATCACCATTATATAATAGCAGCAAAACATAATATTACCATTACAGAATAGCACTATTGCATAATATTACCATAATAGAATAGTACTACCGCATGTCACCATTATATAATAGTAGTGAAGCATAATATTACCATTACATGAGAGGACTATTGTTTATTTATTTTTTACATTTATATTCCGCCCTTCTCACCCCACAGGGGACTCAGGGTGGAGCACAACATATACAAGGCAAACATTCAATTCTGGGACATAAAACCATAAATGTATACAAACATTAAAATCACTTATAGCCACATTAAAAGTTGCGTAAAAACCATCTCAAGACACCATTTTGCCTCACTGCACTGCCCCAAAGGATTGGTCCCACAGCCAGGTCTTCACCATCCAGGAGGTGAAGGAGGGCTGATCTAATATTGCCAGGAAGGGAGTTCCATAACACTCACTGAGAAGGCCCTGTCTCTCATCATCGCCAAACGGGCCTGTGGTGGCGGAACTGAGAGCAGGGCCTCCCCAGAAGATCTTAGTTTCCGCAGTGGTTTGTAAAGGGGGATGCATTAGGACAGGTAAACTGGGCAAAATAGAACAATACTATTGCATAATATTACCATTATATGATAGCACCATTGCATAATATTACAATAGAATAATACTACCGCCTGTCACTATTATATTAGCGCTATTACATAATATTACTATCATATGACAGCACTATTGAATAATAATACCATAATAGAATAGTACTACGGCATGTCACCATTGCATGATAGTAGTACATGTACCATTACATGACAGGACTATCTCATAAAAATCTATATGAATAAAAATGTAATGTTCGTTTGTGCTATTCACAGAACTCAGAAACCACTGGGGCAATTGTCACGAAATTTGGACACTATGTCCCTAACAACCCAATGTATGTTCTCCACTCAAAAAAACAAGGAAAACAAAAAGCAGAAAGGACTTCTAAACTGCATGTCCACAAAGGGGAAACTGCATGTCTACAGAGACCCATGGCCACGCCCCCCCCCCTCCTCGCGGGGAAACAGCCGGCCATTAAAGCCAGGCGTGCGTGCACGGCCACACACACACACACACACACAAGTGAGTGGAGTGGAGGTGGAGGTGGAGGCGCGCCGCATGCAGCCCCTTCTCTTTCCCTCTTATGTGAGGAGAGCAGTCTCCTCCTCCTCCTTTCCCTATTGGGAAAGCAGCAGCAACGGCAGCCACAACGGAGCATCCACGCAAGGAAGAAGGGGAGGAGGGGGGGGAGGAGGCGAGGAAGGTCCACAGTGCTTGAATGAAGGACCTTCCTTCTCTCCCTCCCTTCCCTTCTTTCCTCCCTTTCCTTCCTTCCTTTTTCTTCCTTCCTTCTCCTTCCTTTCCTTCTTGCCCTCCTTCCCTTCCTTCCTGTCCCTCCTTCCTTCTTCCTTTCTTCTTTTCCTCCCTCCCTCCCTCCCTTTCCTCCCTCTTTCCCTTTCTTCATTTCCTTCCCCTTCATTTCCTTTCCTCCCTCCTTTCTTCATCCCCCTCCTTTCTTTCCCTCCTTCGCCTTCCTCCCTCCCTTCCTGTCCCTCCTTCTTTTTTTCCCTACCTTCCCTTCTTTCCATCCCTCCCTTCCTTTTTCCTTCCTTCCTGTCCCTCCTCCCTCCCTCCCTTTCCTCCTTCTTTCCCTTTCTTCATTTTCTTCCCCTTCATTTCCTTCCCTCCATCCTTTCTCCATCCCCCTCCTTTCTTTCCCTCCTTCCTTCCTCTTTCCTTCCTTCTCCTTCCTCCCTCCCTTCCTGTTCCTCCTTTTTCCCTACCTTCCCTTCTTTCTTTCCCTCCCTCCCTTTTTCCTTTCTTCCTGTCCCTCCTTCCTTCTTCTTTTCCTTCCTCCCTCCCTTTCCTCCTTCTTTCCCTTTCTTCATTTCCTTCCCTTTCATTTCCTTCCCTCCCTCCTTTCTTCATCCCCCTCCTTTCTTTCCCTCCTTCCTTCCTCCTTCTTTCCTCCCTCCCTCCCTTCCTGTCCCTCCTTCTTTCTTTTCCTTCCTTCCTGTCCCTCCTTCCTTCCTTCTTCCTTTCCTTCTTTCTAAGATATAAATACAATATTAAATGGAAGGGACAGTCAAGAAGTAACGAGAGAAGGAGGGAAAAGGGGAAGGAAGGAAGGAGAGAAGCAGGGAGGGAAAGAAGGAAAGAGAGAAAGATAGAGAAGCAAGGAAGGAGAGAAGGAAATAAAAAAGTGAAAGGAAAAAGATAGGGAAGGAAGGAAGGAAGGAAGGATGGAAGGAAGGATGTAACCAAAGAGCAAAGAAAGGGAGGAAAGAAACAGGTAGAGGTGGAAGAAAGATGAGAGATAGGGAAAGAAAAAGAGGAAAGGAAGGAAAGAGGGAAGGAAGGAGAGAAAGAGGGAGGGAAGGTTGGCCACAGCAACACGTGGCGGGTACAGCTAGTCTATATAAATAAAAATGTAATGTTCGTTTGTGGTATTCACAGAACGCAAAAACCACTGGGGCAATTGGCACCAAATTTGGACACGATACACCTAACAACCCAATGTATGTTCTCCACTCAAAAAAACCCCACAAAAACAAAAAGCAGAAGGCACTTCTGAACTGCATGTCCACAAAGGAGAAACTGCATGTCTACAAAGAGACCCATGGCCATGCCCCCTCCTCCTCCTTGTGGAGAAACAGCTGGCCGTTAAAGCCTTAGAAGCTAGGCGTGCGTGCACAGCCACACACACACGCGCACACACAAGCAAGAGTGGGCATCATGGGAGTGAGGAAAAGGAGGAGGAGGACAGTGGATGGGCTCCTAAAGTCCCTCCCTCACCAGCAGAAGCAGCAGCCTTTTTCCTCTTGGCTGTCCCCCCTCCCTTTCATCGCCTCCTCTTCCTCCAAGATGCCCCGGTAGAAGCAGCAGGCAGGAGGGAGGGAGCAGGGGAGAGAGACGGTTCCCTTCTTCGCCAACTCTTTCTTGCCTCCATCCGTAATATGCTCGGTTGTCTCTGGCAACACGAGCACACATTTAACACACACTCTCTCTCCCCCCCCCCTCTCCTCCCTAATCCAGACCATTAGGTAGCTGCCTCTGCCACACTCCACTCCTTCTCTCCCTCACTCCCTTCTCTTCTTTCATCCCTTTCTTTCCTTTTCTTCCTTCCTTCCCCTTCCTTTCCTTCCCCCCTCCTTTCTTCCTGTCCCTCCCTCCTTCCTTCCCTTCGTTACCCTTCCTTTTCTTCTTTCCCTCCTTCCCTTCCTTCCTATCCATTCTTCCTTTCCTTCCTCCCTTCCCTCCTTCTTTCCCTTTCTTCATTTCCTTCCCCTTACTTTCCTTCCCTCCCTCCTTTCTTCATCCCACTCCTTCCTTTCCCTCTTCCTTCTTTCCTTTCCTTCCTTCCCTTCGTTCCCTCCTCCCCTCCCTCCCTTTTTCCTTCCTTCCTTCATTTCCTTCTTTCTATGTAAGATATAAATACAATATTTTATATATTGTTATATAAATTACTATATAATATGTTACTATTATATATAACTACATAATACAAATTAAATAGACTTACAGAATAGAGTTGGAAGGGACAGTCAAGAAGTAACGAGAGGAGGGAAAGGGCGAAGGAATGAAGGCGGGAAAGCGGTAAGGAGAGAAGGAGGGAGGGAAAGAAGGAAGAAAAGAAAGAAAGGTAGAGAAGCAAGCAAGGAGAGAAGTAAATAAAAAAGTGAAAGGAAAAATACAGGGAAGGAAGGATGTAACCAAAGAGCAAAAAAAGGGAGGAAAGAAACAGGTAGAGATGGAAGAAAGAAGAAGATAAATAGGAAGGGAAAGAAAAAGAGGGAAGGAAGGAGAGAAAGAGGGAGGGAAGGTTGGCCACAGCAACGTGTGGTGGGTACAGCTAGTCTATATATGTATATAAAAATGCTCTGTATAATGAGTACTTTAAAAACAAAACAACCAATGAATGAAATCACACCAAATTTGGCAACAAAACATTTCACAACACAAGGAGTGACCATCACTCAAAAATTATGATTTTGTCATTTGGGAGTTGTAGTCACTGGGATTCACAGTTCACCTACAATCAAAGAGCATTCTGAACCCCACGAACAACAGAATCGGGGCAAACTTCCCACACAGAACCTCCATGACCAACATAAAATACTTAAGGCCATCCAATCTAACTACCTTCATCAGGGCAAGGAAACGTAATTAAAGCCCTCCTGACGAAGAGCCATCCAACCATAGATATTGATAGATAGACAGACAGACAGATATGATTCACACACACACAGATATAGTATCAAAGATTTGAAAGGGACCCTTAAAGAAGTACAATGATATCGTGCATGTTCCAGGGTGGGCAAACCAGACACTCTCCACATCAACACTGACAAAGAAACAGCAAGAAATACTGTTTACCCACAAGCATAAAGACATTACAAATATTAGAAACCAACACTTTCTCATTACTTTATTTTCCAGATCAACAGACTGGGCCACAGCAAAGCGTGGCAGGAGACAGCTAGTATTACTATAATAGAATAACATCATGTATCACCACTATATAATAGTCGTATCGCATAATGTTACCGTTATATGATAGTACTATTGCATATTACCATTATATAATGTTACCATTGGATAATATATCACATAATTTTATATTGTGTCACATTGTTATTTTATACACACACACACACATATACATGTAATTAATAGTCTTATTATCATTATTACAACTCCCAGTATTTCCCATCTTTGGCTAACCTTATTAGGGATGCTGGGAGTGACAACCATTGGAAGGCTACACCATTCTTAGAAAACCAACAGTGAGAGAGAGATGCAAAAGCAGCCAAGCAGCTCACCGAGGTAATAGAGTCGGTGGGAGTGTGGGCTGGTCTCCTCAGTCTTCCGGACGAACTGGAAGTCGTGGGGCGCTTTGTTGACTATCATCCCGGTGTACTTGCGGCTGCCGTGGATGATGTCCCGCAGCCCTTCCCAGGAATGCTTCTCCACCTGGAAACGGCTGGCCGCCGGGTCCTCCATCTCCACTGCCTCAGCACCTTCCGGGAGTGCTTCCACTGCCGTCATCCTGGGCTGGGCACCTGAACCGCTCAAGGGACTGAGAGAGAAGGGAGCACAGATACAAAGAGAGATCAGCAGGAGAGCTAAAAAAGGTTGAGCTGGGAGGAGAAAAGGCGACACCAGAGCCAGGTTTCAATAAAGGCTGCCCCCACGTTACAAACAACAGAGGTTCAGTAGGTTTGTCCTTAAGCTGCATTTGTTTGTAAGTCGTAACAGGGACATTTACCCCATCTCTCTCTCTCTCTATATATATATATATATAAACATAGATATATATGGATTGGTTGATACATAGACAGACCATTTGACTGAATAGATAAATGGATACCCACACATAGATACAAAAAAATAGACCAACCCTTGGCTTGAACAGATACACAGTCTGACTCTTGACTTGCATAGTCACATACAGCCTGGTGGAGTCTCCTTCCTTTTCTGGAAGTTTTTATTCAAAGGTTGGGTGACTATCTATCGGGAGGGCTTTGTGGCGACTTCCTATCTGACCTGAATAGGGTTTGACTGGAGGGTCCTTGAGGTCTCTTTCAACTATAGGATTGTATTATTAATATTATTATTAAGCAGAGGCTGGGTGGTCATCTCTTGAGAGGGCTTTGATGGTGCCTTATTGCTTGGTATGAACATGGTTAGACTGGAGAGCCGCTAGGGTGCCTTCTAACTCTGTTTCTATTATTATTAAGCAGATGCAGGATGGTCATCTGTTGGTAAGGCTTGGATGGTGCCCCCAGACCCCAAAGTTACCTTCTCCAACTTCCTGGGCTTTCGTTTTCCAGCCGGACCCTCTTGATTTTCCGCATCAACTGCTCGGCGAGCCTTGGGGACAGGGCACGAAACCTGGCGGGGAAAAAGCAGAAGCCATGATTATCTCCATATAAGTATATATAAATACTAGTTGTCTAGTTGTCCCCTGCCACGCGTTGCTGTGACCCAGTCTGGTGATCTGGAAAATAAAGTAATGAAAAAGTGTTGGTTTCTAATATATGTAATTTCTTTATGCTTGCGGGTAAACTGTATTTCTTGTTGTTTCTTTGTCAGTGTTGATGTAGAGATTGTCTGGTTTGCTTACTTTGGAACATGCAACATATAATTGTCCTTCTTTAAGGGTCCCTTTCAAATATATGATACTATATCTGTAATATACATATATAAGTGTGTGTGTGAATCGTATAGATCTATCTATACCTATGGCTGGATGGCTCTTTGTCAGGAGGGCTTTGATTATGTTTTTTTGCCCTGGTGAAGGGAGTTAAGACTGGATGGTCTTAAGGCAGCATTTCTCAGCACCTTCCGGGAGTGCTCCCACTGGGTGTCATGAGGAAGTGTCAGAAGGGTCGCCAAAGACTACCAGAAAACACATAGCATTTTCTGTTGGTCATGGAGGCTCTATGTGGGAAGTTTGGCCCAATTCTATCGTCGGTGTGGTTCAGAATGCTCTTTGATTGTAGGTGAACTATAAATCCTAGTAACTACAACTCCCAAATGTCAAGGTCTATTTCCCCCAAACTCCATCTGTGTTCATATTTGGGCATATTGAGTATTTGTGCCAAGTTTGGTCTAGATCCTTCTTTGATTGTGTCTACAGTGCTCTCTGGAAGCAGATGAACTACAACTCCAAAACTCATGGTCAAACCTTCTGGTGCTTTCTGTGTGCCAATTTTGGTTCGATTCCATCATTGATGGAGTTCAGAATGCTCTTTGATTGTAGGTGAACTATAAATCCCAGCAACTATAACTCTCAAATGACAATTTTTTTGAGTGATGATTACTCCTTGGGTTAGGAGGTCTCTTGTGGCCAAATTTGGCCAATTAGTCAGTGGTTTTTGAGTCATGATGTCACTCCAAACAGATATATATATGTGTGTGTGTATATATATACACATACATACATACATACCTACACACACACACACAAGCTGTACCTGCCACGCGTTGTTGTGGCCAACCTTCCCTCCCTCTTTCTCTCCTTCCTTCCCTTTTTTTCTTTCTCTATTTCCTTCCTTCTCTTCCTCTTCCCTTCCTCCACCCCCCCCCCTCTTTCCTTTCCTCTTTCTCTCCTTTATTCCTTCTCTACCTATTCTTGGACTGCAAGTCCCACAGTCCTCCTGTTCGTTCTATCTATCTATCTATCTATCTATCTATCTATCTCTATCTAAACTATCTATCTGGAGGATTGCTGAGAATTGCAGTCCAGGAATAGGAAACTGGAAATATGTAGGGATTGGGATGCTCTCAAAGAAATCCAAGGAGAAGAAAGCTTGCAGCTTGGAAGCAGTGCATTTGGATCATCCTCCTCTCCTAAAGGGCCTGGTCTAGGGGATGCTGGGAGATGTAGTCCGTAATAATAATAATAATAATTTTATTTTTATATGTATAAAAATAAGAACAAGAACAGGCTAAAATCGAACACAATTTAAAACAATTTAAAAACAATCAGAGATCAAAGGCCCGTCAAAATAGATATGTCTTACATGCCCTGCGGAAAGCTACAGTGATCCAGGCTACGGTCATCTCAAGATTGGACTACTGTAACGCCCTCTACATTGGCCTTCCTCTGTATAAGAAATTGTGCCTTACATTATACGTGGCAGAAGGGGAATCCAAAAAAGTGGTTTTGTGTGGCTCATGATCTGAAAGTTCATATATTCAACCATATATGCTCATGTATAAATCAAAGGAAGGTTTTGGGGGCAAGCTCAAGCTGGTACAAAACGCAGCTGCTCGGCTTCTTGCGGGAACTCCGATGAGATGCCACATAACACCAATTTTACTGCAGCTGCATTGGTTTCCAATTGAGCACCGGATCACTTTCAAAGTGATGGTACTCACCTTTAAGGCCTTGCATGGTCTGGGGCCGATGTACCTGAGAGACCGCCTCACCCCCTACTAACCCCAGAGATCCCTCCGTTCTGAGGACCAAGATCTATTGGAAATTCCCAGTGTCAAGACCTTGCGTCTAACAGCAACCAGACGCAGAGCCTTCACAGCAGTGGCACCATCACTCTGGAATACTCTGCCACCTGAAGTCCGTGCCTTGTGGGATTTATCAGCTTTCCGCAGGGCATGTAAGACATATCTATTTCGACGGGCCTTCGATCTGATTGTTTTTAAATTGTTTTAAATTGTGTTAAATTTAGCCTGTTCTTGTAAGCCGCTCCGAGCCCCAGGGGAGTGGCGGCATATACGTACAAACAATAAATAAATAAATAAATAAATAAATGTATTGTCAAAGGCTTTCATGGCCGGAATCACTGGGTTGTTGTAGGTTTTTCCAGGCTATATGGCCATGTTCTAGAGGCATTTTCTCCTGACATTTCGCCTGCATCTATGGCAAGCATCCTCAGAGGTACTACTCTGCCAACCATCTCCCCTAGGGGACTCGGGGCCGCTTACAAGGGACACACCCAAGATTACAATTAAAACACACATGCAAAACACTTTAACCAATTAAAACATCAGATAAAACAAATAGCAACACAATTGAAAGCAATATAAAAACAATACGGCTGAAAGAAACATAGCTGAGGTCCAGATTCAATTAGTGCAATACATTTTTACAGGAGCGCAGGAAAGTGCAACAATACAGTAAACTGGCCAGGAAATCCGGTCAAGCACATGTTGAAGTAGGACGTACACCAGTGTAAAACGCAGGCCGGTGTAAAGTGTGGAACTTCAAGTAGGGACAAGAAACTGATTGGTGACCTGTTTAGTCAAAAGTGCACCAGAACATCCAGGTTTTTAGTTGACTACGAAAGGAGGACAAGGTGGGAACCTGTCTGATCTCCCTAGAGAGGAGGTCCAGAGCCAGGGGGCCACCACCAAGAAGGATCTCTCCCTCGTCCCCATCAACCACGAATGTGACGGCGGGTGGGAGAGAGAGCAGTGCCTCCCCAGAAGATCTCAAGGTATGCACTGGTTCATAGGGAAAGATGCAATCGTGAAGATAAGCAGGTCCCGAACCGTTTAGGGCTTTATAGGTGATGACCTGCACCTTGAATTAGGACCGGAAACTTACTGGAAGCCAGTGGAGCTGTTTAAATAGGAGGGTTGACCGCTCTTTGCAACCACCTCCAGAGAGAGTGTAGATATGCTATTGTTTGAGTTGTTTGCCAGAGGGCTCGTTTTGCGCATGCGCTGCAGCGTCCTTTTGCTTGTTTTGGCTTTTTAAGTCCCTTCCGCTGTGTTTTTCACTGTTTTTATGAGTAATGGTCACTCATTGGCCTGATAAGTGTATTGTGTCCAAATTTGGTGTCAATTAGTCCAGTGGTTTTTGAGTTATGTTAATCCCACAAATGAACATTACATTTTTGGGATTGAAATTGAATCCAGACAAGACAGAGGTACTCCTGGTCAGTCGCAAGGCCGAACAGGGTATAGGGTTACAGCCCGTGCTGGATGGGGTCGCACTCCCCTTGAAGGCGCAGGTTCGCAGCTTGGGTGTGATCCTGGATTCATCGCTGAGCCTGGAGCCCCAGGTCTCGGCGGTGACCAGGGGAGCATTTGCACAGCTTAGGCTCGTGTGCCAGCTGCGCCCGTACCTTGGAAAGTCTGACTTGGCCACGGTAATCCACGCTCTGGTTACATCCCGCTTAGACTACTGCAACGCTCTCTTTGTGGGGTTGCCTTTGAAGACGGCCCGGAAGTTCCAACTAGTCCAACGTGCGGCAGCCATGATACTAACAGGAGCGGGACGCAGGGAGCATACAACTCCCCTGCTGTACCAACTCCACTGGCTGCTGATCTGCTACCGGGCTCAATTCAAGGTGCTGGCTTTGGCCTATAAAGCCCTAAACGGTTCCGGCCCAAGATACCTGACTGACCGCCTCTCGGCCTATGAGCCCACGAGGACTTTGAGATCTTCCGGGGAGGCCCTGCTCTCGATCCCGCCGGCGTCACAGGCACGGATGGCGGGGACGAGAGATAGGGTCTTCTCGGTGGTGGCTCCTCGGCTATGGAACACCCTTCCCGTGGACATCAGGCTAGCCCCCTCCCTGTTGATATTCCGCAGGAAGTTAAAGACCTGACTATTTAAGAAGGCATTTGACCAAGAAGTGCAATGACTGGTAATTTGACCATAGGAATGGAACAACGGAAATTATATTGGATTGTGGGTTGACAATGAGACGATTCGGAATGTAGTAGAAATTTTGTAGTAATGTTGATGTTTTGATAAGATGTTTTTCTGATAATGATGTGGATTATTTTGCACTATGTTTTGTAATTTGCACTTGTTTTTTCATGTTGTACACCGCAATGAGTCGCCCTTAAAGGGCTGAGAATGGCGGTATATAAGCGCAGTAAATAAATAAATAAATAAATAAAATTTTATTTATAAAGAAAATAGATGACGTATGTAACTAAGCCCAGGGGCCACTCTCTCAGCCCCCTCAGATGTAGAGTTTTGGGGTGATTCTGATCTCCAGAGAAAAGCAGCAACTCCATCTTTACTCCCTGCCTGGTATATAGAACAATGGCACTACCCAAGAGGAGAAAACAAGGGGGCGGGGGCAGAATGAGATAGGGCGTGGCCTAAAGAGGCTCCTCCCACCCCTCGGATTTAGAGGCGTGGCTGGTGCAAAGTGGGCGTGGCCAAGCTTTCCCTCGCTTGGAGCTTGATTTCCAAGGGGCGTGGCCACCAGCCTTAGGGGCGTGGCCGCTTATAAGCCCCTCCCCTCCCCACAGAGGACGCATTCGGCTCCCCCAAAAGGGGCGTGGTTGCAACCCCTTCAGCCCCGCCCCCATGCAATGCTTAGTCATTCGACTCACTTTTCGGCCGGCTCCGGTTCTCCTTTGCGGGGAAATGGGGAGGGGAAAGGGAAGGGGGTGCCGGAGATCCCGCGGCGGCTTCACTCCCGCTCCATTTCCCTTCAGGAAGCTCCCACGACGCTCTTTCCCCCGGAAACATAAGCTTTTCGGGGGTGTGGCGTATTCTTTCGTAGTCTCGCGAGAGTTTATCGGTAGTGGGCGGGGCCTCAGGAACCCGCGAGATGATGCGAAAAGGGGCGGGGCTCTGAGCAGTAGTCTGCTCTGAGCAGTAGTCTGAGGGAAACGGGGAGGAGGTGTCAAGTCTCGCGAGATGTGAGGAAATTGGCAAATCGTTGCTGTGGCAACGAGGAAGGAACCAACTTCGTCAGAGTAGGGAGGTGCGTTTCTAGAAAGCACAGAGAAAAGGGAGGAGTTAATTACGTCATCTGTTGGCTGGAGGGAACCAATTTCGAAAACAAAAGGGGGAGAATCTTTAACAGAAAAGAAGTAGAAGATGGCAAAGCGAATTGTAATATGTATTGTATTGTCGACAATACATTGAATTGTAATTTTTTCCGTTGTCTTTTCTACACCGTACCTACGTTTCCCATATTTGAAAGTGTTACCATTTCCAATTATTCTTCCTCCCCCCCTCACTTGAATGTTGTAATGGTATGATCCATTGGAAACGCTCTTTTCAAAAAGCCCGGACGGAGGCCTCCCACCACGAGGGCGTTGGTGGTATAGTGGTTAGCATAGCTGCCTTCCAAGCAGTTGACCCGGGTTCGATTCCCGGCCAACGCAAAAGATAGTTTTTCATGACAGATTAAAGAATAGATAAATTAAGAAAAATGCTATATAGAATATTTTTTTAGATATAGATACATTAATATCCATTGAAGATACCAAGCTGGAGGAGTTGGTTGGAGAACCAGTGCAATCCAAGGCTGGCCTCCCGCTCAGAAACATTTGCTTATAAACCTAAAAAATAATAGGATACAATATAATATGTACAGGAAGACATATGTGTTAAATCGAACTGTAATTCTATTTAAAACAAGATATAGTTGTGTTTCCGCCCGGGATCGAACCGGGGACCTTTCGCGTGTGAGGCGAACGTGATAACCGCTACACTACGGAAACCCACCTATTGGGGACCTCCCCCTGTGTTTTCTTCATACACTGGATAATAGCTCTCTTTCATATTCAGATTTTAGTCATATTTCTGTGTGTTTTATGATGTCAAGCGTTAACAATTCCGATTTTGCCAGCAGAGGTCAGGGGACACACAGGTAATCTTCATTCCTGTGGGATAATATGAGTTTTAAAGGCCATGGTAGTGTATTTATTGTATTTTCAGTCTGTTTTTACCACACTGTTACTCTTGAATTGATTTTAAACTGGCTTTGTTTGTCTAGTGCAGATTGTTACCCGCCTTGAGTCCCCATGGAGAGACAGGTGGGGTATAAATAAGAATAATTCCATAATCTATCCAAATTCTGAAAATATATACATATGCAATGTGCCTTTCTTTTCTTCCATCCCTCTCTTTTCTTTGCTTCCTTCTTTTTCTTTCCTCACTCTTTTTTCTACCTTTCTCTCTCCATTTCTTGCTTTTCTTCCTTCCCTCTCTTTTTCCTATTTACATGCTTTTTACCCTTTCTTTCTTTCTTCCTTCCCTCTCTTTTTTCACCTTCCTCTCTTCCTTTCTCTTTCTTTCTTCCCTCTCTTTCCTACCTTCCTTTCTTTCACCTTTTTTTCTTCCCTCTTTTTCTTGCTGTCCTTTCTCTCTTTCTTCCTTCTCTCTTTTTCATATCTTCCTTGCTTTCCCTCTTTCTTCCATCCCTCTCTTTCCTGCCTTCCTTTCTCCCTTTGTTTCCTTTTTCCTTCCTTCCTTTTCTTCCTCCTCTTTCCTGCCTTCCTTTCTCTCTTTTCTTCCTTCCCTCTCTTTACTGTTTTCCTTTCTCTTTCTTCCCCCCTCTCTCTTTCCTACCTCCCTTTCTTTCTCCCTTTCCTGCTTTTTTTCCTTCCCTTTCTTTCCTGCCTTCCTTTTTCTCTTTCTTCCTTCCCTTTCTTTTTCCTACATTCCTTCTTTTTCCTCTTTCTTCCTTCCCTCTCTTCCCTACCTTTCTGTTTCTTCCTTCATTCTCTTTTTTCTACCTTCCTTTTCATCTTTCTTCCCCTTTCTCCCTTCCCTCTCTTCCTGCCTCCCTTTCTCTCTTTCTTCCTTCCCTCTCTTTCCTACCTTTCTTTTTCTCTTTCTTCCTTAAATGTCTTTTTCCTACCTTCCTTCCTATCTTCCTTTCTTCCCTCCCTCTTTCCTTCCTTCCTTAATCTCTTCCTTTCCTCTCTTCTTCCTACCTTTCATTCTCGCTTGCTTCCTTCTCTCTTTTTCATATCTTCCTTGCTTTCCCTCTTTCTTCCATCCCTCTCTTTACTGTTTTCCTTTCTCTTTCTTCCCTCCCTCTCTCTTTCCTACCTCCCTTTCTTTCTCCCTTTCTTGCTTTTCTTCCTTCCCCTTCTTTCCTGCCTTCCTTTTTCTCTTTCTTCCTTCCCTTTCTTTTTCCTACATTCCTTCTTTTTCCTTTTTCTTCCTTCCCTCTCTTCCCTACCTTTCTGTTTCTTCCTTCCTTCTCTTTTTTCTACCTTCCTTTTCATCTTTCTTCCCCTTTCTCCCTTACCTCTCTTCCTGCCTCCCTTTCTCTCTTCCTTCCTTCCCTCTTTCCTACCTTTCTTTTTCTCTTTCTTCCTTATATGTCTTTTTCCTACCTTCCTTCCTATCTTCCTTTCTTCCTTCCCTCTTTCCTTCCTTCCTTAATCTCTTCCTTCCCTCTCTTCTTCCTACCTTTCTTTCTTGCTTTCTTCCTTCTCTCTTTTTCATATCTTCCTTGCTTTCCCTCTTTCTTCCATCCCTCTCTTTCCTGCCTTCCTTTCTCCCTTTGTTTCCTTTTTCCTTCTTTCCTTCCTTTTCTACCTCCTCTTTCCTGCCTTCCTTTCTCTCTTTTCTTCCTTCCCTCTCTTTACTGTTTTCCTTTCTCTTTCTTTCCTCCCTCTCTCTTTCCTACCTCCCTTTCTTTCTCCCTTTCTTGCTTTTCTTCCTTCCCTTTCTTTCCTGCCTTCCTTTTTCTCTTTCTTCCTTCCCTTTCTTTTTCCTACATTCCTTCTTTTTCCTCTTTCTTCCTCCCCTCTCTTTCCTACCTTTGTTTCTTCCTTCCTTCTCTTTTTTCTACCTTCCTTTTCATCTTTCTTCCCCTTTCTCCCTTCCCTCTCTTCCTGCCTCCCTTTCTCTCTTTCTTCCTTCCCTCTCTTTCCCACCTTTCTTTTTCTCTTTCTTCCTTATATGTCTTTTTCCTACCTTCCTTCCTACCTTCCTTTCTTCCTTCCCTCTTTCCTTCCTTCCTTAATCTCTTCCTTCCCTCTCTTCTTCCTACCTTTCTTTCTCGCTTTTCTTCCTTCTCTTTTTCCTGCCTTCCTTTCTTGCTTTTCTTCCTTCCCTCTTTCCTACCTTCCTTTCTCTCTCTTCCCTATCTCTCCTTTTCCTACCTTTCTTTCTCACTTTTCTCCCTTCTCTTTTTTCCTACCTAACTTTTTTCTATTTCTTGTGTTTCTTCCTTCCCTCTCTTTCCTGCCTGCCTTCCTTTCTCTCTTCCTTTCTTCCCTCTCTATTTCCTACCTTCCTTTCTCTCTTTCTTACTTTTCTTCCTTTCCTCTTTTTCCTATCTTCCTAGTTTTCTTTCTCTCTTTCTTGCTTTTCTTCCTTCCCTCTCTGTTTCCTATCTTTCTTTCTCCCTCTTTAATGTTTATATTCTGATTTTATTTTGTTGCTGTGTTGTAGGGTGGGTGGGTGGGTGGGTGGGTGAATGTGAAATGGCAGGGAGAAGGTTTGAGGAAAAGAGACAAAGAGAGTTCCTGAGGTCTGTAAAAGCACGGTTTATTCTCGGTTGGCGCCAACCGGATATGGACCCTGCTGGTAGTCCAGAAACAGGGTACCGAACAAAGAAACGCCTTGGTTTATTTTTTTAATTGTTTTATTGATTTTTCCCACTCCCACCCTCCCCTCCTTGTACATGCAATTTATACATCAAACTACAGAAGTTACATTTGAAATATCAGTCTCAATCTTAATTTTTCCACTCCACATCTTAGCACATTAACTAAATAATTCCTAACTGGTTCCCACATCCTCTTAGTTATTGTAACGTTTCCAATTTTATCTATATTATTCCATTTGCAATTTGTTATTTCCACATTTAACATATTAACTATATAGTTATACCAATTAATCACTGTCCATTTTGTTTTGTCTTTCCAACCCCTCACTAAAACAATTTGTGCACACGCTATTAATTTGTCAACCAATTTTTCCTTTTGTATATTCTTCGCTCCTGTTATCCGTGCATGTAGTACATTTCTATTAATTATAACTATTTGTTATTAGGATCCCAATGTGGATAGTCTCTGGACAGTTCTCCCTCATGTGGTCAACTTGGTTAACAGCAGCATTTCTCCTAGCTTCAGTCTGTCGCTCCATAGCTGCTTAAGGCGTAGTAAGGAGGGACATCATCAGCTGCTGACAGTCCTGCCATGTAGGGTCATGTGTGTTGACAATATTAGTGAAAACATCTGTCATTGGTCCTGGAACTGTGGAGAACGGGGTGGTGTGTGTTTTCCAATTGAAAAGATCTGAGCTGGTAAATGGCACAAGTTGTCTACCCTCAACTTGAGTTCCTACGAACTCTCTCACTTGAGGAAGGGGCATTACTTTAACCAATTTCTTGTTTGCCTTGTCCATATTCCTTAAGTTATGGTCATGGCCTTTTGCTGCTTTCAGAGTTGCCTTTGTCTGTAGGGATTCTTTTTCAGGGGAAGGAGTTGAAGAAGACTCAGTCAGAGTAGAGTCTGTGTCATCATCTAAATCTTCAGGGAGATCTGGGTATATTTGCCCTGGGGCCATAGGATGCGTTGGGGGGCTTACTGTTGCTGAATTGAGGGCTGGATTTGCAGGGGCCTGGGGAACTATGAGCTCCCCAGTTGAATTAGAAGGTGGTGCATTTATTTCTTCCTCAACAAGGCAAGGCAGAATAGGAACTTTAGTTTTCTGTGCTAGGCCAGTTTTACAATGTGCTAAAGCACAAGGCTTCGGCCATCCTGGCATTTGGCGCACCACATCTCCCCATGCTAGGATATATGGGACATGTGTGGGATAACTTCCCTCAAAAGGATTTGCTCTAGGGCTGGGCGGTTTCGTTCGTTAATTTCATAATTCGTTATTAATTCGTATTTAAATTAGCTTATGATCCGATATTGAGCCATGCAGGAGCAATTTAAAATCGAAACAAATTTTTCAATTTATTTCGTAATTGTTTCGAAATTCTTTCCGTATGTCTGGTGCAAGTTTTAGGGTTGTTGTTTGTTTTATCAGTGATAAAAAATAAATTATCACACCAACAGTCAACAACAGAGGGAGAGGGAAGCTTCAGAAGTTCCCCCTGTCCCATTTGGAGGGGTTTTTTTGCATATTGCGCAATTGCGTCTGCCATTAACGAATCGATTCGTAATTGTTTCGTAATTTATGAAATTGCGTATATTTTGAACTTTTTAAAAGAAAAATTTTGGAATTCTTTTAAAAAACGAAACGCAAAAACCCCCTAAAAACGAATCGAGTTTAGAAACAAATTTTTCCGTGGTTACCCAGCCCTAATTTGCTCCTCTTGCTCTATCATATACACTAGCAATGATTTTTTGATCAAGAGTGCCCTCTTCTGGCCAACCTACTTGGAATCTAACCCACTCCCTCTCACACAAAGTTTTCAACCTGCTGGGCCTCAGTGGTTCTCCATAATCTACCTTTCCAAAGCTTTTGTCAAAGTTTGCTAACATGAGCTCTAAAGGGGTTTTAGGCTTGCTGATAACAGACCCTCCCGTGTCAGACAAATAGACAACGAATACACAAAAGAGGGGAAGGGGAGTTTCGGGAGCTAACTACACATGCGCCCAATCTTTAGCCTCGACAGTCGCCCATCAAAAGGAAATGCGAAGAATTCCTTTAGAAGGAATGTCAACTCCAAGAGGCGGACTTGGACCACACTTCCCTTCGCTCACCAGTCTGGGATTCTGTGATCCCCTGTGACCAGCCTCTTGGCCCTTTTATACAAACATTCACTCACACATGCATTCACCACAAGGTACTTATCTCCCCAATGCTTTTCCTTATTTCTCTAGGCAGCAGGTTTCCCTTTTCTGGCACAACAAAGCAAAAACAAACCACAAAAAGTCTACTAGGGACTGTCTTTTTCCAAGTTAATTACTCCTGGGGCCTTCAGCAAGGTGCTAAGGCTTCTCCTGACGTCTACACTCTTCTAAAATGCAATTCATACTCACCTGATCCGTGATTTTCACAGCCTCTTAGGTGAAAGGATGGAATTTCATCAGAAGCAGCAGCCTGTCTCCATCTTTTCGAGGGCACTGCCAGCCAGTAAGGGTAGCTGTCGAACTGATGCAGCCGGACTGCTGCCCCAAGGAATCTTCCAGGCCTCCCAAAAAGCCCCTTTCTGTAGTCTCCTTTTCTGCAAACCTCTTTCAAATCTCCTGGCTGGCTCCCAAAATGAAATGGCAGGGAGAAGGTTTGAGGAAAAGAGACAAAGAGAGTTCCTGAGGTCTGTAAAAGCCCGGTTTATTTTCGGTTGGCGCCAACCAGATATAGACTCTGCTGGTAATCCAGAAACAGGGTACCAAACAAAGAAACACCTTGGTTTATATACCCTTTAAAATAATATGCATGCATCATACAGACATCACAATGTGCATCACAAAATTCTACTTTTACATTGACTTCAATGGCATATTTTAACTTCAACACCTGTTAATCTTCATTTAAACATCTTTATCTAAGGAGCTGCTATTAATGAGGACCATTGCGCCAGAATGTCTTCTAGGCTACTGATAGCAAGAGCTTCCATCCATCTTGAGATAAGTTCTTCCTGAAGCCTCTTGATGGCCAGCTCATGAATCTTATGATAAGCCTCGCCTGGTACCAAAATAGAGTCTCTTGAAATTTGCCAGAGGCCTCTTGACATCCCTTTCCTAGACCCCGGCCTCTTTGAGGCATCCAATTCTGCAGCTTTTAAGAAGCCAAGTGAAGTGAAGTTCATGCATACATACATCCTGTATATTTTCTAATTCCTATATGGTTACATCATATATATATTTTGCAATATGTGTATCATGTATTTTCATCATGCCTTCATCAAATGGATGGATGGATGGATGGATGGATGGATGGGTAGATAGATAGATAGATAGATAGATAGATAGATAGATAATAGAGGATGGATGCATACAAGACAGACAGACAGATTATTCTGGAAGTGTTTATCAAATCTGCTAGGATGGATGGTGATAGATAGGCCATCCACTCTCTAAGATAACTAAGGTGGATTGATAGCCAGATGGACAGAGAGAGGATAGTGTATGGATGTGTACGAAATGGACAGGCAGATAATTCTGGAATTGTTTACCAAATCTTCTAAGAATTGATGGATGGATGGATGATGATAGATAGATAGATAGATAGATAGATAGATAGATAGATAGACAGACAGATAGAGGATGTTTGAGATGGATGGATGGATGGATAGACAGACAGATAGATAGAGGATGGATGTATACAAGATAGACAGGACAGATTATTCTGTGTTTACCAAAACTAGGTGATAGATTAACAGTTCTCAAACTGTGGGTCCCCAGATATTTTGGCCTTCAACTCCCAGAAATCCTAACAGCTGGTGAACTGGCTGGGATTTCTGGGAGTTGTAGGTCCAAACATCTAGGGATCTTGAAAGGCAAGACATTCTCACATCCCACATTAAACATCCACATCACCTTACAGCATTTTACTACATGCTCTACGGACAATATAGTTTACGTACTTCAATGTCCATGCAAATTACTATATGTTGGGATGTCCACCAGACCCCTGAAAATCAGAATTAGTGAACACCGCTCTCTCATAAGAAATGGATCCACTGACTCTTCTTTATATGCACATTTCCAAGAAAAGGCACACACTTGCCTTAGCTTTAAATTTTGTGCTTTGGAGAAGGTACCATCTTAACCTAATGCTGATGTTAAAAGGTACATGTTACAGAGAGAGTCATTTTGGATTTTCAAACTACAAACACTTATCCCCCAAGGGCTTAATGATAGAATAGATTACACTTGCTTCCAGTAACACTCAGTCTTACTTAAGAGTCACCCTGTTACCATCACAATTGCTCCTTACAGAACTCCTCTCACTACAGAGCCTAAGCTATTCACAGGAATGTAAGTAGACTAACATGGGTTTTGAAAATCCCCTTAAACATCGGGGTGTTTGGGCACTTTAATATACCTTTTTTGTTTGTATATTGTTTATTTCCTATTGAGTGGATCTAAAGGCTATAAATGCAGACAGGCACCTACAACAGAGCCAGTAGCTACTAATTAGAATGTAAGTAGTCAAATGTGTGCATCAATAACTTTTTCAAAACTATGTCAATTTGGGGATTTTAGTATATCTATTATCTGTATGTTGCTTTATTTCTTATTTAGTACATTGAAACATCATAGATAAGAATAACACCTGAAGAAGATATTACGAAACAAGGGAAACAACCCGGGAGACCTTGTTGTGTTACTGTTCCTGACTTTCTGTTTTGATGAAGAACCTTCTACGACATTGAAATTGTTATTTTGGAAGCTGAAATCATATTCTAAAAATATTGACAAGTAACCTTGCATTTAACAATAATTGAGAGACTATTCCTGACATCATGTATTTATGAAGAATCTCCTGGTATATAGTAATCGTTATTTTGGAAGCTTAAGTTTAATTGTGTTTACAGAATATTGATAAGCAACCTTTCATTTATAAACAATTACTAATCAATCATGTTATTGTTCCCACGTTACGTTTAATGAAGGATTTCCTGTAATATAGAAATTGTGAATTGCAGTGTGCAGTTTTTTCCAAACATCTAGGGACCCAAAGGTTGAGAACCACTGTGATAGACAGACTGACTGACCACCCACCAAGATGGCAGAGAGAGGTGGGTAGGTAGATTGAAGATGGATGGCTAGATACAGGATGCATGGATACAGGATGGATTCAAGATAGATGGAAGGATGGATAGATGCAACATGGATAGTTAGAAGATGGAGCTATACAAGATAGATAGATAGATAGATAGATAGATAGATAGATAGATTATGCTAGGCATGTCTAAGCAAGGCTGCTGGGATGGATGGATATATGGATGGATGGTTGGTTGGTGAGAGAGAGAGAGGCTGCAAGATGCAAGGGAGGGGAAAATATCAAACAAACATGTCTTGGGCGTTGAGCTGAAGCACCCTTTTATTTTATCCCCCCCCCCCCCTTTCTCTCTCGCTGGGTTCATTATGGTAATGGCCTCATCTCCATGTGAGCACAGGATCATGATGGCACTCCAGCAGGGAAATGGCAGCTACTAGATAGATAGATAGATAGATAGATAGATAGATTATGCTAGGCATGTCTAAGCAAGGCTGCTGGGATGGATGGATATATGGATGGATGGTTGGTTGGTGAGAGAGAGAGAGGCTGCAAGATGCAAGGGAGGGGAAAATATCAAACAAACATGTCTTGGGCGTTGAGCTGAAGCACCCTTTTATTTTATCCCCCCCCCCCTTTCTCTCTCGCTGGGTTCATTATGGTAATGGCCTCATCTCCATGTGAGCACAGGATCATGATGGCACTCCAGCAGGGAAATGGCAGCTACTTTAAACTATTGTCTCCATTCTTCCTATATATTTTTTTTATTCCCCCGCTCCAACATGAAGGCAGATGCTAATGTCAGAGTGGCTAGGAACGAACCATGAGGCACAAATGTCTCAGTAACATGTCGTTTGGCAGTCTTGGCACAATCGGAGCAAGGAGCAAGGCATTAGCAATATTTTTTTTAAAAAAAAATTGAGAAAGAAAAATTGTGATTTGGACACCATCAAAACCCTTTCCTCCAAAATCAGGTAGAGGGTTACAAAGGAATGGCTGGAAAGTTGCCCTTAAGCCTGTATGTATGTATGTATATGTACATATTATGTGTGTACTTACATACATACATGCATACATACATATTTATAGATAAATATATATGGATGGATGGATGGATAGATAGATAGATAGATAGATAGATAGATAGATAGATAGATCGACCAACAGACGAACCAACTGACCCTTGGCTTGAATAGATGAATGGATGGATGGGCAGACAGACACACAGGCAGACCGACTTACCCTTAGCTTGATAGATGGATGGACAGACAGACTGACTTGCCCTTGGATTGAATAGATAGATAGAGATAGATAGATAGATAGATAGATAGATAGATAGAGAGGCAGGCAGGCAGGCAGGCAGGCAGGCAGGCAGGCAGGCAGGCCAGCCCACCTTTGGTGGGCTCGGCCAGACAGATAGATTAATAGGTTGATAGAACATGCCATACAGCCCGAAAAACCTACAACAACCCAGTGATTCCAGCCATGAAAGCCTTCAACAATACAAAGCCTTCGACAATACAATAGGTAGGTAGGTAGGTAGGTAGGTGGACGGACGGACGGACAGACCCTTGATAGACAGACAGACAGAGAGACAGATAAATATAGATTGATAGGCACACCCACCCTTGGTTCAGCTCAGCTCGGTTCAGCTCAGATAGATAGATAGATAGATAGATAGATAGATAGGCAGAAAGACAGACAGGCAGAAAGACAGATAGGCAGAAAGACAGATAGACAGACTGACTCCTGATAGAGAGAGATAGGTAGACCCACCCTTGGTTTGGCTAGCTTGGCTCAGATAGATAGATAGATAGATAGATAGATAGACAGACAGACAGACTGACCCTTGACAGATGATTGATAGATAGATAGATAGATAGATAGATAGATAGATAGACCGATCCTTGGCTTGAATAGATAGATGACAGATAGATAGATAGATAGATAGATAGATAGATAGATAGACAGACCCTAGATAGATAGATAGATAGATAGATAGATAGATAGATAGACAGACAGACAGATAGATATGGTCAATACATCAATAGGCAGGCAGGCCCACCCTTAGCTCGGCTCAGATAGATAGATAGATAGATAGATAGATAGATAGATAGACTGACCGATCCTTGGCTTGAGTAGATAGATGACAGATAGATAGATAGATAGATAGATAGATAGATAGATAGATAGATATGGTCAATACATCAATAGGCAGGCAGGCCCACCCTTAGCTCGGCTTAGATAGATAGATAGATAGATAGATAGATAGATAGATAGATATGGTCAATACATCAATAGGCAGGCAGGCCCACCCTTAGCTCGGCTCAGATAGATAGATAGATAGATAGATAGACTGACCGATCCTTGGCTTGAGTAGATAGATGACAGATAGATAGATAGATAGATAGATAGATAGATAGACAGACAGACTGATCCTAGATAGATAGATAGATAGATAGATAGATAGATAGCATATAGATAGATAGATAGCATACAGATAGATAAACTCTTGGCTTGAATAGATAGATGGATAGATAGATAGGGTCAATAGATCAATAGGCAGGCAGGCCCATCCTTAGCTCGACTCAGATAGATAGATAGACAGATAGACAGACAGACAGACAGACAGACAGACCCTTGGCTTGAATAGATAGATAGACAGACAGACAGACTGACCAACCAACCGACCCTTGGTTTGGATGGATGGATGGATGGATGGATAGATAGGCAGACTAACTGCCCGATCGATTGATCCTTGGCTTGAACAGACAGACAGACAGAGTTGGAAGAGACCCCCAGAGGCCATCCAGTCCAACCCCATAGATAGATAGACGGAAACAGATAAATAGAGGGACTGGACCTTGGCTGGAATAGATAGATAATTGACAATAGATAGCCTTTTTTCTAACTTGTTTGCACACCAGCCCCCCCCCCCCCCCCCCCGCCCAAATGAGACTTGCAGTATTTCTGGTTGTTGCTTATGATGCTTGTCTTACTATTGTTATAATGTTATTTTTATGTTGTTTTACTGTTTTATTTGCTATGTTTTTAACTGTATGTGTTTGGGCTTGGCCCCATGTAAGCCGTCCCGAGTCTCTTCGGGGAGATGAAGGTGGGGTATCAAAATAAAGTTTAGTGTAGTATGGCAGAGCAAAGTCTTAGGCCAATTGTTCAGAGTCACTTTCAAACAACCAGAAATGATATTTCACCTGCATCTCCCAGCCCTCATGAGAGCCTAATGGGGTCTGTGTGTGCGCTCACACACGTGCACACTTACTCGTTTTGCAGGCCATGGCCGTGCATGCTGAATAAAACCTTATCAGACCAGAGGCAACAATCACGGCCCTTTGTTCCGACGCACGTCTCTGTCCGTAAATGTGCTCTTCTGGCCAGAGATGTGCTTTTCTGGAGATGTGCCGTTTGCCTCTCGACACTGATTGAATCCATTTGTGTCAAAGCATCCTTCGCTTAGGTTGAAGTGACCGGTGCGACTTGAACTGATTGTTAATGACATAATAACAACAAGTTGCAGCACGATTTTTGTTCCTGGTGGATTGATGTCATTTCCTAATTGGTTCTATCGTAAAAAAAAAAAAAGATGGGAAAAGTTTCTTGTTATACTTCAGTGTTTCTCAACCTTCCTAATGCCGCAACCCCTTAATACAGTTCCTCATGTTGTGGTGACCCCCAACCTTAAAATTATTTTCATTTCTACTGCAAAACTGTAATTTTGCTACTGTTATGGCTCGTTGTGTAAATATCTGATTTGCAGAATGTATTTTCATTTAATGGACCAAATGTGGCACAAATACCTGATGAGGTTGCAGGGGGAGGGGGATGTATTGATTTTGTCATTTGGGAGTTGTAGTTGCTGGGATTTATAGTACACCTACAATCAAAGAGCATTCTGAACTCCACCAATGATAGAATTGAACTAAACTTGGCACACAGAACTCCCATGACCAACAGAAAATACGAGAAGGATTTGGTGGGCATTGACCTTGAGTTTTGGAGTTGTAGTTCACCTAAATCCAGAAAGCACTGTGGACTGAAATAATGATGGATCTGGACTAAACTTGACACAGATCCTCAATATTTCCAAATGTGAACACTGGTAGAATTTGGGAGAAATAGAGCTTGACATTTGGGAGTTGTAGTTGCTGGGATTTATAGTTCACCTACAATCAAAGAGCATTCTGAACCCCACCAACGATAGAATTGGGCCAAACTGTCTACACAAACCCCCATGACCAACAGAAAATCCTGTGTTTTCTGATGGTCTTTGGCGACCCCTCTGAAACCCCTTCGCAACCCCTCCAGGGGTCCCGACCCCCAGGTTGAGAATTGCTGTTATACTTATTTATACCCCACTTTTCTCCCTTGATCATGACCCAAAGCAGATATTAGTTAAGTGTATTTATTTGTTTATTTGTTTATTTATTTATTTATTTATTTCTATCACGCTTTTCTCCCGGATCGGGACTCCAAGCGACGAACAACATGCAAACAAAAACATATTATTATTATTATTATTATTATTATTATTATTATTATCTTTATTTGTACCCTGCTAGCATCTCCCGAAGGACTCGGTGCACCTTACAAAGGCCAAGGCCCTCAATAAAACAACAGCATAACAAATACAACAATATCATAGCATAAGACATACTCATCAAACCACAAAATAGCTAATAAAAATTATAAAACAATGAGAATGATGATGATGATAGTTCTTGATCAAGATCCAAAGCAGATATTAGTTAATTGGAATAATAAGAAGAAGAATTGTTGTTATATTTTTATATTTATGCTCCACTCTTCTGTCTTGATTGAGAGTTTCATCTATGCTGACGATCGTGCCATCACCACTCAAGCAGGGAGCTTTGAAATGGTTGAACAGAAGCTCTCCAAAGGTTTAGGTGCTCTTACTGCCTATTACAGGAAAGAAACAGCTGATTCCTCATCCATCTAAAACACAGACGTGTGCTTTTCATCTGAAGAATAGACAAGCATCTCAAGCTCTGAGGATTACATGGGAAGGAATCCCACTGGAGCACTGCAGCACACCCAAATACCAGGGAGTCATCTGGACTGTGCTCTGACTTACAAGAAGCACAAGCAAAAAGTGGGTGCTAGAAATAATATCTTACAAAAGCTGACTGGCACAACCTGGGGATCACAACCAGACACAGTGAAGACATCTGCCCTTGCGCTTTGTTACTATGCTGCTGAATACGCATGCCCAGGGTGGAATACATCTCACCATGTTAAAATAGTGAACGTGACTCTTCATGAGACATGCCGCATTATCACAGGGTGTGTATGCCCTACACCGCTGAAGAAATTACACTGTTTAGCCGGTATTGCACCACCTGACATCCGTCAGGAAGTAGTAGCCAGTAATGAAAGGACCAAGGCAGTGACATCTCCGGCCCATCCTCTGTTTGGATATCAGCCAGCATGCTAATGACTTAAATCAAGAAATATCTTCCTAAGATCTATAGAGACACTTGCAGGAACACCTCAGCAAGTGAGAGTCCAAAAGTGGCAGGCTAAAACCCGGAATCTCAATGAGTGGCTGAGACAGGATGAGAAACTTCCTCCTGGGCTCCCATAAGACTGGACAACATGGAAGGCGCTGAAGATCTCATTATGCACTCTGGCATAATGAGATCCAGAGCCAGCCTTAAGAAATGGGGCTGCAAAGTGGAATCCACGACATTTGAGTGTGGAGAAGAGCAAACCACAGACCACTTACTACAATGCAGCCTGAGCCCTGCCACATGCACAATGGCAGACTTTTTCACAGTGACACCAGAGGCACTCCAAGTGGCCAGCTTCTGTTCAAAGGACGTTTAATACAATGCCAAGTTTTAACTTTGTTTGTGGTTTTTCTATACATTATAATTGTATTCTCAATTCGCTTCTGACACGATAAACAAATAAATAGCATTGAGTCATGGAAGTCAAAGCAGAGGCAAACTGGGCTGTTGTCGATTTTTTGAGCTGTATGGCCATGTTCTAGAAGCATTCTCTCCTGATGTTTTGCCTGCATCTATGGCAGGCATCCTCAGAGGTTGGAAACTATGAAAATTAGGTTTATATATCTGTGGAATAATGTCCAGGGTAGGAGACAGAACTCAGCATTGAGAGTCCAAAACTGGCAGACTGAAACCTGAGGTGTTTTAGCCTGCCTCTTTTGGACTCACGCTTGCTGAGGTGGGAGAAAGAAGAGTTATTTCTCCCACCCTGGACATTCCACACATATATAGACCCAATTTTCCTAGTTTCCAACAGACATCACAACCTCTGAGGATGCCTGCCATAGATGTAGGCGAAACATCAGGAGAGAATGCTTCTAGAACATGGCCATACAGCCCGAAAAACCTACAACAACCCAGTGATGCTGCTTATGATAGCCTTTGATAATACCGAGGCAAATTCTACAGTGTAGCTGCACCCATGGAACCACTGCCGCTGAAGCAGACTAAAAGTGGGATATCAGTATGTGGACACAGACCTGAACTGAAGGGGTGAATCAGAGAGGGTGAAAAATTAAATGCAATTCTTCTTCTTCTCCCAGGCCTATGCTTCCTGCCTTTGGCTGGAGAGAACCGGTTATTGTGGGAGGCAGTTGACGTGGTGAGACAGGATGCCCAGCACGGGGCAAAGGATGTGGGATGCGTGGATCAAGGAAGGGTGAAGGCCAACGAGGAAGCATCACATGTTCCCCACCACCTCCTTTTTTAATACCTTTGGTTTCTAATTACTCAAAACAACTCCAGAATAATTAATTAAGGCTCTATCCCTGACCTTTCTCTGCTTCATCTGCCGCCTGCAACCCGACCTAAAATCAAAAACATGCCAAACTTGGGAGAACTTTTGTCCATCTGGACCCAAACATTCACAACGAGGAGGAAAAACAGATCTGTCACAAAAAGGAAAATAACAATAATGTGCTCGATATCTGTGTTGCCTCCGGAAAACCCTGCAAATCTCTTGGGAAGATAAGTGAACAAATATCAGCGTGCTGGAAGAAGCAAAGACCAGCAGCATTGAAGCGATGGTCTCTGCCATCAACTCTGCTGGACCGGCCACTTTGTCCGGATGCCCGACCACCGTCTCCCAAAGCAGTTGCTCTACTCCGAACTCAAGAATGGAAAACAGAATGTTGGAAGACACGAAAAGAGATTTAAAGATGGGCTCAAAGCCAACCTTAAAAACTCTGGCATAGACACTGAGAACTGGGAAGCCCTGGCCCTTGAGCACTCCAGCTGGAGGTCAGCTGTGACCAGCAGTGCTGTAGAATTTGAAGAGGCACGAATGGAGGGCAAAAGAGAGAAATGCGCCAAGAGGAAAGCGTGTCAAGCTAACCCCGACCGGGATCGCCTTCCACCTGGAAACCAATGCCCTCACTGCGGGAGAAGATGCAGATCAAGAATAGGGCTCCACTGACCCACTGTTAGTACACTGATCTTGGAAGACTATCCTACTCGGACAACAAGGGATTGCCTATATTATATTATAATCTATATATTGAGGAGCTCCCGAGTGATGTTGCAGGAGACACTGTGAAGAACCTCTCTTTTCTTCCTTTCCTTTCCATTGATTTTTCTCATCCACCTCCCTTCTCTTCTTTCTTTCCTTATCTCTTTCTACTTTCTCTTTCCTTCCGTTTCTTCCTTCCTTCCCTCTCTTTCTGTTCTCTTCTTTCTCTCTCTTCCATTTCCTTCTCCCTTTCCTTTCTCTTCCTTTATTTTTCTCCCTTCCCTCCCTATCTTCCTTCTTTCTTTCACCCCTTCTTTTTCTCTCTTCCCTCTCTTCCTTTATCTCCTCTCCTTTCCTTTGTCCTTTCTTTCTTCCCTTCCTTTCCTTTCGCTTCTTTTTCTTCCTTCCCTTGCTTCTTGCATTCTTTCATCCTTTTTCTTTTTTGCTCTTCCTTCATCCCTTCCTTTCTCTTCCCTTTTCTCTCTCTTCCCTCACTTTCTTCTTCCATTTTTTCTTCACTTCCTTTCTCTTCCCTTCTTTTTCTCTCTTCCCTCCCTTCCCTGATCCCTTCTTTCCTCTTCCTTTTCTCTCATCCCTCCTTCCTCCATCCTTTCTTTCCTTCTTTTCCTCTCTTCCTCCGTCCTTTCTTTATTCCCTTCCTATCTCTTCGCCTCTTATTCTTTCTTCCCTTCTTCCCTTCCTTTCCTTTCACTTCTTTTTTCTTCCTTCCCTTGCTTCTTGCACTCTTTCATCCTTTTTCTTTTTTGCTCTTCCTTCATCCCTTCCTTTCTCTTCCCTTTTCTCTCTCTTCCCTCACTTTCTTCTTCCATTTTTTCTTCCCTTCCTTTCCCTTCCCTTCTTTTTCTCTCTTCCCTCCCTTCCCTGACCCCTTTTTTCCTCTTCCTTTTCTCTCATCCTTCCTTCCTCCATCCTTTCTTTCCTTCTTCTCCTCCCTTCCTCCATCCTTTCTTTATTCCCTTCCTATATCTTCGCCTCTTATTCTTTCTTCCCTTCTTCCCTTCCTCCATCCCTTCTTTCTCTTTCTTTTTTCTATTCCTCCCTTCCCTAAGCCATATAGGAGCCTTTGTGCTGCAAACCAACCAACATACGTAATAATAATAATCTATACACATAATAAAAGTGAAAATATGTATGTCTTAAGAAGGCAGCTGATCATGCCAGTCCCAAGCAACTGACCTAACGTTTCCCCAGCTGAAGCCATTGCGTCAGGTACTATGTTTAGTGTATCCTAGAATGCCTTGGGACCATCTATATAAATAAAAATGTAATGTTCGTTTGTGGTATTCACAGAACTCAAAAACCACTGGACGAATTGACACAAAATTTGGACACAAGACACCTAACAACCCAATGTATGTCCTTCACTCAAAAAAAAAAAAAGATTTTGTCATTTGGGAGTTGTAGTTTCTGGGATTTATAGTTCACCTATAATCAAGGAGCATTCTGAACTCCACCAACGATGGAATTGAACCAAACTTGGCACACAGGACTCCCCTGACCAACAGAAAACACTAGAAGGGTTTGGTGGGCATTGATCTTGAGTTTTGGAGTTGTAGTTCACCTACATCTAGAGAGCACTGTGGACTCAAACAATGATGGATCTGGACCAAACTTGGCACGAATACTCAATATGCCCAAATATGAGCACAGATGGAGTTTGGGGGAAATAGACCTTGACATTTGTGAGTTGTAGTTACTGGGATTTATAGTTCATTGACAATCACCAATGACAGAATTGGGGCAAACTTCCCACACAGAATCCCCATGACCAACAGAAAATACTTAAAGCCATCCAGTCCAACTCCCTTCACCAGGGCAAGAAAACATAATCAAAGCCCTCCTGACAAAGAGCCATCCAGCCACAGATATAGATATATATATATATACATGATTCACACAAACACAGATATAGTATCCTAGATTTGAAAGGGACCCCCAAAGAAGGATAATTATATATTGCATGTGCCAAAGTAGGCAAACCAGACACTCTCCACATCAACACTGACAAAGAAACAGCAAGAAATACTGTTTACCCACAAGCAGAAAGACATTACATATATTAGAAACCAACACTTTCTCATTACTTTATTTTCCAGCTCACGAGACCGGGCCACAGCAATGCGTGGCAGGGGATGGCTAGTTTCAAATAAATATAGAGTTGGAAGGGACCCCCCAAAAGCCATACAGTCCAACCCTCTTCTGTCAAGCAGGTGAAATAGAGCAATTTAGACCGATTGTGGATAGTGAGCTCTAGGCCTGGTGAGACAAAGAAGCTATTCCAATGTTCCCAAATAAATAAATAACTAAATAATAAATAAATAAATAAATAAATAATCTGGGTTGTTGTAGGTTTTTTTTGGCTATATGGCCATGTTCTAGAGGCATTCTCTCCTGACATTTCACCTGCATCTGTGGCAAGCATCTTCAGAGGTAGTGAGGTCTGTTGGAACTAGGAAAAGGGGTTTATTATGTTAGAGACCCTAAATTGGGTCTTCTTAGGTCCACATCACGGGAGCACGAAAGGAAGGAGACAGACCCAAAAAAAGATCAAAAAACAAGGTTTATTTTAGTTTCTTCATGAAGAAGATGGACAGCCTGACAGCATACGCAGATGCTACCCTTCAAGTGACTGCTGCGTCCCCTTGGCTTTTTGACCACCGATATATAACTTCAAGTAAACAAGAACATTTTTTTGTCATGAAAAGTACTCTCTTTCCAGCCCCCTCCCTTGACCTTTTGATGGAAAGTACCTTCTTGTACCTGCAGACTCTGCGCTTAACCACAACCTTTGAACTTAACCACAATACAACTTCCGACCTACATGTCACATCTTAAAAACATTTTCTTCCGTGTTGCTCTTTTTCTACAGAGAAAGGGTGTGTTTCTCTTTTGCTGTTAATTTCATTCAAAGCCCCTTGCTTAGCATTTGCATATTTCATTCAAAGACCCTTTCAATATATCTGTGGAATGACCAGGATGGGACAAAGGACTCTTGTTTGCTGGAGCTAGATGTAAATGTTTCAATTGACCACCTTGATTAGCATTTGATGGCCTGGCAGTGCCTGGCACAATCTTTTGTTGAGAGGTGATTAGATGTCCCAGATTGTTTCCTCTCTGTTGTTTTGCTGTTGTAGTTTTAGAGTTTTTTTAATACTGGTAGCCAGATTTTGTTCATTTTCATGGTTTCCTCCTTTCTGTTGAAATTGTCCACATGCTTGTGGATTTCAATGGCTTCTCTGTGTAGTCTGACATGGTGGTTGTGAGAGTGGTCCAGCATTTCTGTGTTCTCAACAGAAAGAACTCTCACTTCGGCAGGAGTCTACCGTATACCATGCAGCTGTGGACAAGTCTACATAGGGCCCACCAAACACAGCATTGCCCAAACACAAATCAAGGAACATGAAAGGCACTGCAGACTACTTCAACTAGAGAAGTCAGCCATAGCAGAGCACCTGATGAACCAACCTGGACACAGCATATTATTTGAGAAGGAGGCTTCGTTCTCCAAAGTTTTATATCAAGACATAAAATAGGAAATATTAAACTAAAACACACATGAGACCCTGTGGATATTGAGGGGGACCTGATGATTCTCATGGCCTGGTATCCACGGGGTAGGAGGGCCCGTACACAGGGGGTCCAGAGAAATCAAGGGGAACCGGACAATTCTGGAGGGCAGAGGTTAGCAAAACAGGTTCGGGGAGATGGGAGGGTGGTTAATATGGGGGAAAGTGTTGTATGTCAGCCTGTGATAGTGTCTGATGTTCATGTTGAAGTTCATGAAGGGAATGATGTTCATGATGGGAATGGGATGCTGTTCCTGATGGTGGGCCTGGGTCTGTTGGCATTGGGGATGGTTAGCTTGGGCCTGAGTTAAGCTCAGAAGAGAGGCCACATTCTTGGGAGAGATCCTTCACAGCTTTTCTTAGAACAACTGTCTGAAAATGATTTGTCAGGTGCAGAAGTTGAGGAAGAAGAAAATGACAGGTTTAGTAAACGGAGACAAAGTCTTCAGACACGGAGACGATCAGTTTGTCTACAGCAAAAAAGAGATAACAAACCTTTATCTGGTAGGAAGGTCAAGAAAAATGATTTCCTTTCAGATTTGGTATCTGAAAAAGCTTTATAATGATTCATGGGAGATAATTGCCTCAGTCAGGTCACCATTGTTATTTTATCACGATCTTGCTTTCAAGTGCTCTGAGTTTCACGTACCAAGTTTTTGCCAAGCTTTAGATTTGTCTGAGATTTTCCTGCTGTCTTGTTTCATGGATTCAAATGCCTAGTTTCATGAATTTTATGTACTCATGGATTTTGTTTTCCTTTGAAGCTTATGAACTATTTTTATATTGGACCTTTACTGTTTTGCTATTTTTTACTGCTTTGCCTATATATATTCTATAAACTGCTTGCTGATTTTGCCAAGCTCATGTGGTGTTTAAAGCCAGAGGTGTTCCTGCTCTGGTGTACAACAAAAAGGGAGAGAATGATCCCCATTGTATGGGCTGTGGAGGGCCATGGGGGCTGCGAGGGTCAGGTGGTCCAGAGGGCCACCAGGCCGGCTGTGGAGGGCGAAAGCTGGAGAAAAAGACTCAGTAGATGAAAGGAGAGACAAAGAAGTAGAGGATAACGCAGCTGGGTGCACACTTATTAAAGTTTGGGGAAACAATATAACTAGCAAAAAGGGAAATACTGATTCAGTAGCCATCCCGGATGATGGTAGCTGCTGCTAGGCTCCTCCATATGTCCACAAAGCCAATTTGCAGAACTTCAGGCTCCCACTACTTGTAGAACTTTCCACTGTGGTACCTGTTCTGTCGTGCACTGGGCCTGTAAAGAATTTCCTTTAGAACAGGACGTGCAACCGTTGCCCAGCGGGAAGCCAGGGGGCCCAAGGAGAAGTTCTCAAAGGGTTTCCACCACAAATGATCTTTAGATGGCTTGTGAAGTATAACAAAGTCCTTTATTAATGCTTCAATAAAGCTAAACCAATGCTTCCAGGCTTTATGCAACTGGTGACTTCCTAATCTTGCCCACAAAGGACAGGCATCTGTCTTCAATAACTTCTTCTTTACTTTAAATGGAAAATCCCCTTTTTAACTTCTCCCAGGCTGACTGTAATCTAACCTTTACTGATGTGGGCTCCGCTACCGGGTTGAACTGCATCTCGAAGCACTGAGTGGACCTACCAGTAAAGGCTTAGATGTTGTCCAGCTGGAGTTCTTTGATCTTTAGGGCTGTTTTCCTGGAAATCTTTGGAGACTCTTAAGACTGTTTCCCCCCGGAAAGTCTTGGATGCTCTTAAGACTGTTTTCCCATGGAAAGTCTTAAGGGTTGAAGCTTTTGTACAGGGGAAGCTTGCACACGACCTGTACATTAGTTTTCCTTGCTGAGACTAACTAAAAATGGCTCCCTTCCCTTCCCAATTGCCCTGAGGAAGGGGTGGGACCAAAACTTAACAATGATGGACAGGAAGCCTGCCCTATGACTGCAACCAAAGGAAGCCACCTATCTGCAGAGTCCCTGAAACCTTGGACTGCAAGCAAACATTTAATACAAAGCAAATAACATTGGAGCTCCTGGTACAGCCGTACCAGAACAGTACCAATTTATCAATTTAATATTTTGACTTGGGGGGGGGGTCCATGCTTGACAACACAGGGACCCACAAAACCCTCCTGACAGATGATCATCCTCAAAGACCAGCTGCTGATCATGCTACTCAAAAAAAATTCATAGGAAGGTGTGTTGTTGTTTTTTTTACAGCTGCTCGTTGAGACTCTCTCGTCTTAAGGCGACGGCCTTGAAGCCCAAAAAATCTTGGCTCTTATGACAACCTTGAAAGACACCAAAGAAGATAAATAATAGAATGCAAAAATATGGATATTCGCTGGGAGGGAAAGATCTGTACACCGGGAGTTCATCAAACCACTCCTTTGGATGTTTGATAATGTATGAAAGTGGGAGAGTAATTTAAAAATACAGTTATAAAAGAGACCCTTTTGCAAAAAAAACAAACAAAAACAAAAACATTGCAGCATTGAGATTTGTTGGTGGTCTCCCCTCCAAGTGCCAACCAGGGCTGGCTCTGCTTAGCTTCCAGAATGAGTAGTTTGAGGGTAGTTTGCCCTAACTAGTAAAAATGTTGTATAAAATCCCTTCTCAGTTTCACGCAATGTTGACATTAAATATAATCCAACCCGAGCACTTCCTTCAGATGTTGACAAGTAAAATAATATTTCTGAAGTCACCTGTCTGGACACACATGAAGGTGAGCCCATCCAGGCAAAGATTAGGATCCAAATATTAAGAGGATGGCTGTCTTTCCTAATGCCGTGTTTGAAATTTGAGCCTTTGTCCATCCACGTGTCCAAAAGTGACCTTATCTGTAATGTACACTGAAAATAATCCTATTTCGAAAGTATCATATAATTTTAGGGGACAGCGAGACTCACTCAATAACGCTTGGGAAAGTCGAAGGAGGAAGGAAAAGAGGGAAAATCTATCTGTCTATCTATATAAAACACAAAATATGTGTATATGTATTGAACTGAATATGGCATTGAATGTTTGCCATATATCTTGGAAACCGCCTTGAGTCTCTTTGGGGAGATAGGGCAGTCTACAAATATAGTATTATAATAATTATTATTTCTACTTATACTTCTACTACTAGCTTGGAAACCCGGCATAGCCTGGGTTATTTGGAAAAGTCCATTTTTAATTGTACAAAATGCATAAGGTTGTGGGTGAACTACAACTCCCATCATGCCAGATTCACCCTGGGAAACTCCATCAGTACTTAAAGTTTGTTATGTTGGGCAAGTTTGCTCTGGATGCATCATCAGTGGGGTTCAGTGTGCTCTCTGGCTGTAGGGTAAACTACAAGTCCCACTATGGTGAGTCAGTCTCCCAAACCCCTCCAGTAAGTTGAGCTAGTCATGGGGGTTCTGTGTACCACGTTTGGTCCAGGTCCATCATTGGTGGAGGTCACAGTTTCTCTGGTTGTGGGTGAACTACAACTCCCAGAAAGGAAGGTCAGTTCCTCCCAAACCACTCCAGGAATAAAAATTCAGCCTATCTGGTATGTGTGGCAAGTTTGGTCCAGATCCATTGGAAATTGGGTATATAGTGCTTTCTGGATTGAACTACAACTCCCCCAAATCAAGGTGAATTTTCCCCAAAGACCCCCAGTATTTTTTTGTGGTCATGGGGGCTCTGTGTGCCAAGTTTGGTCTAATTCCTTGTCTGTAATGTACACTGAATCTTTGGTGGTGTTCAGAGTGCTCATTGATTGCAAGTAAACTACAAATCAAAGTACGTACAACTCCAAAATGTCCAAGTTAATTCCCCTCAAAATCCACCTTCAGGAAACTGACGGGCCATCCTGGTCCTTGACGAGATGGGATCTATAGTTTCTTCATTTCTCGACGTGGATCTCGACCTCCAGCGCTCACAATCACTTCTAAAAGGACCCAATGGACTCCGGGGAACCTTCCCCAGTTTGCCCCCATGGATTCTGCAATGTTTCTTGAACTTTTATCAACTTTTAAAACTTTTGGAAACTTTTTAGAAACTTTTTTTCTTCCCCAAACCTCATGGATTTCATTTAGAATTTAAATAAACTCTTGGTGGGTGCGATGGGCTGATATGAATTTCTTTTCCCTCTTTATGAATGTATGCCTTATAAATCCCATATAAGTGTCTATAAAAATATGAAATGCCACATTTTCGTGACCCCAGCATACCAAAATCTTAGGAAAGCCTTTTTCATTTCCTGAGATGGATTCTCCCCTTAATTAACAAGGACTCAACAAAGACTTATTGCATGAACAGGAACAATGGTACATCCTCAGGCCTCGGAGCATGGCCACCTGAAGGAAGTATCCTATGGAGATTCTATCACTCTTCAACAAAGGGGACAACCTGCCTTCAGGAGGATCTGGGTGCCCCAACTGACTCACCCATTGTCTTCATACCCTTGGCCGAAACCAAAGACCAGATAACATCAATTGATCCCATAGCCAGGACTACCAGGGCTTGGCATCCGCGCCAGCCACTTTTGTATATTTCTGCCCCATGGAACAATACAAGGCTAGCTTGAGGAATCTTCAGATTATCGCTGGCAATCGGACAAACATTAAGTTACATTAATCCACTCATTTTTCCTGCCGGTTTATTGTTTCCCACTTGTACCGCCTCCTCGCTCCTCATTGGTTGAGAAGCCAAAGCGGCACTGGCTTTCCCATTGGCTAAGGTGCGCCTAAGCCAGCTGTGCCTCCCCTCCAGCTGATGACTCCAACCAATCAGCGTGAAGCCGGTAAGAGGGGGCAAGGGCGGGAAGTTTGAATTTGACAGTTCTGTATCTCTATAAATATGTACTGTTTTGCCCTGCCAAGCATATTAGCTTTGGCAAAGGATTGCAGTTTGACATCCGTACCAGCCTGGGATGAAATAAAAACAACTCGGTGGCTTTTTTTTCAACTTGGTGAGACTTTTATTGGGAAAAATCAGGGGAATTTTTTGGGGTGCTTCTCTTTGTCTCGCCAGGGCTACCGGACTCTCTTTGGTGGGTCTGACCGGTCTTTGCCTCCTGGCAAAGACCCCTAAAATCCTGGTTGATATCATAGATCAGTGTTTCTCAACCTGGGGGTCGGGACCCCTGAGGGGGTCGCAAGGGGGTGTCAGAGGGGTCGCCAAAGACCATTAGAAAACACATATTTCTGATGGTCTTAAGAATCCCTTTGGCATAGTCATTTGGGTTCACAGTGCTCTCTAGATGTAGCTGAACTACATCTCCCCTAAATCACTGTCACTTCATCCCAAATCCCTCCAGTATTTTCTGTTGGATATGGGGGTTCTGTGTGGGACATTTGGCCCATTTCTATCGGTGGTGTGATTCAGAGCGCTCTTTGATTGTAGGTGAACTATAAATCCCAGCAACTAGTACAAATCCCAAATGTCAAGATCTATTTTCCCCAAATTCCACCAGTGTTCACATTTGGGCATATTGAGTATCTGTGCCAAGTTTGATCCAGATCTATCATTGTTTGAGTCCACAGTGCTCTCTGGATGTAGGTGAACTACAACTCCAAAACTCAAGGTCAATGCCTACCAAACCCAGTATTTTCTCTTGGTACTGGGAGTTCTGTGCGCCAAGTTTTGTTCAGTTCCATCATTGGTGGGGTTCAGAATGCTCTTTAATTGTAGGTGAACTATAAATCCCAGCAACTACAAGTCCCAAATGACAAAATCAATTCTCCCTTCAACCCCATCAGTATTGAAATTTGGCATATTGGGTAAGGTAAGGTAAAAGTTTTCCCCTGACATTAAGTCCAGCCATGTCCAATTCTGGGGGTTTGTGCCAAAGAGCTGGTGTTGTCCATAGACACCTCCAAGGCCAACATGACTGCATGGAGCTCTGTTATTGGGTATTTGTGCCAAATTTGGTCTAGTGAATGAAAATTCATCTTGCATTTCAGATATCTTCATTATGATTCATAACAGTAACACAATTACCGTTAGGAAGTAGCAACGATAATTATCTTATGGTTGGGGGTCACCACGACATGAGGCTCTGTATTAAGGGGTCGCGGCATTAGGAAGGTTGAGAAACACTGTCATAGATAGATGTGCTTTGATTTGTAATGTATTGTGCTGTGAGCCGCTTCAGGTTCCATTAGGGAGAAAAGTGGGATATTTATTATTATTATTATTATTATTATTATTATTATTATTATTAAATATACTATTTGAAGTACTGGCTTTACCTGTCCTCCAGGTAGGGCAACATTAAGAATGTTTAAGACAGCTGGGAGGGCTTTGTGGACTCCTACATGGCAAAAAGTTGTACTAGATGGCCTTTGGGGGAGCTTACTATTCTAGGACACCCTAAACCTATTACCTTCCTTTTCCCCCCGCATGTTTTTTTTCCTTCAAGGCAATGCCGCCTTCTCCTCCATCTCACTTTTCCTCTGCAGTTTCTATAGAGACGCTCATGTGGGCGGGACGATAGGTGTTTACCAGGTAGACAGATGGTGGCCTCCGCTCCACCTGAACCTGGGTTTCATGTTTTCCCACCCAGGCCTGGATTCAGGGCTTGTGGGGGGATTAGGGAAAGGGGGCTAGGATTGGCACATCTGCCGAGGTGCCGAAACCTGAGCCCTTCGCCTAGGTTGCCAGGGATTAACTGGTCTGGCTGGCCCAAGGACTCACATGTAGTTCTCTGGCGCACACGCCCACACACAGACACAAGCACACACACTGTGGGCGTGGGGCGTGTCTAGATGGTGGGATGGGAGCAGTTTGGCGCCACTTGAGCTGCTCAGGCTCAATGCCATGACCTTGCAGGAGTTATAGTTTCCCAAGGCTTTTCGCCCAGCTCCCAGGATGCCACAGCAGTGAGCCATAGCACTTGAAGTGGTGCCCAACTCCATGCATTCTTAAGGGGAATACATAGATAGAGGGATATAGATAAAATAGATAGATAGATAGATAGATAGATAGATAGATAGATAGAGTTGGAGAGTGAGAGAAAGGGAGACGGAAAGAAAAGCCAGATAGATAGACAGATAGACAAACATAAAGAAAAGCCAGATGAATAGGTAGACAGACAGACAGATAGAAAGATAGAGACAAACAGAAAGAAAAGCCAGATAGACAGATAGATAGATAGACAGACAGACAAAAAGAAAGAAAACACAGATAGACAAATAGAAAGACAGACAGAAAAAACAGGTAGATAGATAGATACAATCGGTTATAGAGAGCGACAGACAGAAAGAAAAGACCAAATAGACAGACAAAAAGAAAGAAAAGCCAGATAGATAGATAGATAGATAGATAGATAGATAGAAAGATCAGATAGAGATAGAGACAGAAAGATAGAAAAGCCAGATAGATAGATAGATAGATAGATAGATAGATAGATAGACAGATAGAGAGACAGACAGAACAGTCGGATAGAAATAGAGACAGAGAGACAGAAAGAAATGCCGCTAGATAGACAGATAGAACAGTTGGGTAGAGATAGAGACAGACAGAAAGAAAGAAAAACCAGATAGATAGATAGATAGATAGATAGATAGATAGATAGATAGATAGATAGAACAGTCGGATAGAGACAGACAGACAGAAAGAAAAACCAGATATAATAGATGTTGTTGTTTATTCATTCAGTCGCTTCCGACTCTTCGTGACCTCCTAGACCAGCCCACGCCAGAGCTCCCTGTCGGCCGTCACCACCCCCAGCTCCTTCAGAGTCAAGCCAGTCTCTTCAAGGTTACCATCCATCCATCTTGCCCTTGGTCGGCCCCTCTTCCTTTTTCCTTCCATTTTCCCAAGCATCATTGTCTTCTCCAAGCTTTCCTTTCTTCTCATGATGTGGCCAAAGTACTTCATCTTTGCCTCTAATATCCTTCCCTCCAATGATGTTTAACTGCAACCCAGCTTTTGCACTTTCTTCTTTCACCTCAGCTCCTCCTCGCTTTCGGCCATCGAAGTGGTATCATCTGCATATCTGAGGTTGTTAATGTTTCTTCCAGCAATTTTAACCCCAGCCTTGCATTCATCAAGCCCTGCACATCGCATGATGTGCTCTGCATACAAGTTGAATAGATTGGGTGAGAGTATAAAACCCTGCTGTACATCTTTCCCAATCTTGAACCAGTCTGTTTTTCTATGGTCAATTCTTACTGTTGCTACTTGGTCATTATACAGATTTCTCAGGAGAGAGACAAGGTGATTTGGTATCCCCATCCCACCAAGAACTTGCCACAGTTTATGATGATCCACATAGTCAAAGGCTTTAGAATCTATATAAATAAAAATGTAATGTTCATTTGTGCTATTCACAGAACTCAGAAACCACTGGGGCAATTGACACCAAATTTGGACACAATGTCCCTAACAACCCAATGTATGTTCTCCACTCAAAAAAACAACGAAAACAAAAAGCAGAAAGGACTTCTAAACTGCATGTCCACAAAGGGGAAACTGCATGTCTACAGAGACCCATGGCCACGCCCCCCTCCTCCTCGCGGGGAAACAGCCGGCCATTAAAGCCAGGCACACGTGCATGGCCACACACACACACACACACAAGCGGGTGTAGTGGTGGTGGAGGCGTGCCACATGCAGCCCCTTCTCTTTCCCTCCTATGTCAGGAGAGCAGTCTCCTCCTCCTCCTCCTTTCCCTGTTGGGAAAGCAGCAGCAACAGCGGCAGCAAGGGAGCATCCACGCAAGGAAGAAGGGGAGGAGGAGGGGGGGAGGAGGGGGAGGGGGAGGAGGTGAGGAAGGTCCACAGTGCTTGAATGAAGGACCTTCCTTCTCTCCCTCCCTTCACTACTTTCCTCCCTTTCCTTCCTTCCTTTCTTTCCTTTTCTTCCTTCTCCTTCCTTTCCTTCTTTCCCTCCTTCCCTTCCTTCCTGTCCCTCCTTCCTTCTTCCTTTCCTTCTTTTCCTCCCTCCCTCCCTTTCCTCCTTATTTCCCTTTCTTCATTTCCTTCCCTTCATTTCCTTCCCTCCCTCCTTTCTTCATCCCCCTCCTTTCTTTCCCTCCTTCCTTCTTTCCTCCTTCCTTCCCTTCTTTCCCTCCCTCCCTTCCTTTTTCCTTCCTTCCTGTCCCTCCTTCCTTCTTCCTTTCCTTCTTTTCCTTCCTCCCACCCTCCCTTTCCTTCTTTCCCTTTCTTCATTTCCTCCCCTTCATTTCCTTCCCTCCCTCCTTTCTTCATCCCCCTCCTTTCTTTCCCTCCTTCCTTCCTCCTTCTTTCCTTCCTCACTTCCTGTCCCTCCTTCTTTCTTTTCCTTCCTTCCTTCCTGTCCCTCCTTCCTTCCTTCTTCCTTTCCTTCTTTCTAAGATATAAATACAATATTTAATGGAAGGCACAGTCAAGAAGTAACGAGAGAAGGAGGGGAAAAGGGAAGGAAGGAGGGAAGCAGGGAGGGAAAGAAGGAAAGAAAGAAAGACAGAGAAGCAAGGAAAGAGAGAAGGAAATAAAAAAGTGAAAGGAAAAAGAGAGGGAAGGAAGGAGAGAAGGAACAAAAGATAGGGAAGGAAGGATGTAACCAAAGAGCAAAGAAAGGGAGGAAAGAAACAGGTAGGGATGGAAGAAAGATGAGAGATAGGGAAAGAAAAAGAGGGAAGGAAAGAGGGAAGGAAGTAGAGAAAGAGGGAGGGGAAGTTGGCCACAGCAACGTCAGCCGCTAGCCTTCCTTTCAGCTTTGAGCTAGCTCCGTCATCACATCTGGGGCTAGTTGAACTTATCCTCTGCTCCTCCCCAGTAGCATTTTGACCATCTTCCGATCTGGGAGTCCCATCTTCCGATGGCATACCAACATATCTCTAGTTGTACTGATGCATTTAGTTTTCTTGGCAAGAATACTTGGGGGGGGGGGGAGGTTGCCATTACCTTCCCCAGAGATCGCGTTTGGTCTTGGGTGTCCCTTCACAGTTTTGCTCGTATCATCACTGAGGTGCTCAAGCTCCAGCGCCGCATCCTTTGCTGTATAGATAGATAGATAGATAGATGGATGGATGAATGGATGGATGGATGGATAGGTGGGTGGGTGGGTGGGTGGACGGACGCACGGGCAGACAGAACAGTTAGATAGAGATAGAGACAGACAGAAAGAAAGAAAAGCCAGAGAGAGAAACAAAAAGAAAGAAAACACAGACAAATAGACAGAAAGACAGAAAAGCCAGATAGATAGATAAATAGATAAATAGATAGATAGATAGAGTTGGTTATAGAGAGCAACAGACAAAAAGAAAAGCCAAACAGACAGACAGATAGATATAGACAGACAAAAAGAAAGCCTGATAGCAAGCAGACAGACAGACAAACAAACAAAGAAAAAGAAAAAAAGCCAGATAGATAGATAGATAGATAGATAGATAGATAGACAGACAGACAGACAGACAGAACAATAGGACAGTCGGATAGAAATATAGACAGAAAGAAAGAAAGAAAAGTCAGAAAAAAGAAAGAAAGAAAGAAAGAACAATAGAACAGTCGGATAGAAATAGAGACAGAAAGAAAGAAAAGCCAGAAAGATAGATAGATGATTGATAGATAGATAGATAGATAGATAGATAGATAGATAGATAGACAGACAGAACAGTTGGATAGAGATAGAGACAGACAGACAGACAGACAGAAAAGCCAGATAGATAGACAGACAGACAGAACAGTTGTATAGATAGAGACAGACAGAAAGAAAGAAAAGCCAGAGAGAGGGAGAGACAAACTAAAAGAAAGAAAACACAGACAAATAGATAAAAAGGCAGAAAAGCCAGATAATAATAATAATAATAATAATAATAATAATAATCTT